>NW_028261382.1:128246352-128402506 GCF_051295495.1 Thamnophis sirtalis | reverse complement strand
AAGTTTTATTACAAAACTATTGGAACAAAAAGTCTCAGCCTGAGTTCATTATCCCTAAAGTTCAGTAGTTATAAACATATTTTATCTGTTTTTCAAACAATTTCATTTCTATTTTTTTCCTTTTTAAAATGTAGCAATTTTAAACATTGACATTTATGCTGGAAAACAGCAGATCTTATTTCTGCTGGTGGTGCAGCAGGAACAAGGAAGACTGGCTGAATTCACCAGTGAAGTTATCACGATCCATGTTTGTTTGGACTAATTTGCACATCTGAAATTGACTTATCTGAATGGACCTATTTTCAATATAACTAGAGCTGGGCACAACTGTTTTTGAAATTCTTCACTAAATTTATGGGCAGAAAATCGGATAATGATTTTTTCTAAATTTTCGCCAACATTTTCTCAACATCAACATTCTATTCCTAGCAGTAGCAGTAACAGCTGCACTGTAAAACAAAGCCAACTGTGAAGAGTTATCTCCAATATTTTCCTCTTTGTATTTAACTGAAGATCAGTTAAAGATAGGATACAGATACCCAAAGATATGTAGAATGCAGTATAGGGCATTTGCAAACACATTTGGCCAGTTTGTAATGCTGAATTTACTATATAAATTAATCTCTTAAATTTATTGTTTCCTACATCTTTACAGTTCCCATATATTGCAAATGTATGGGATATGCACAGTTCCCATACATTGCAATTCCCAGTTGCAATGTATGGCTGTGAAAATTGGACCATAAGAAAGGCTGAGCACCAAAAAATTGAGGCCTTTGAACTATGGTGCTGGAGAAGACTCCTGTGAGTCCCTTGGACTGCAAGGCGATCAAACCCGTCAGTCCTAGAGGAGATCAACCCTGACTGCTCTTTAGAAGGCCAGATCCTGAAGATGAAACTTTTCATACTTTGGGCACCTAATGGGAAGGAAGGACTCACTGGAAAAGAGCTTAATGCTGGGAACGATTGACGCAAAAGAAGAAGGGGATGACAGAGAATGAAGTGGCTGGATTAGTCACCAAAGCAGTTAGGCATGAGTTTAAATGGACTCCAGAGGATGGTAGAGGATAGGAAGGCCATGAGGTCGCAATGGGTTGGACATGACTTCACAATTAACAAAAGCCGAGGTGGTGCAGTGGTTAGGGTGCAGTACTGCAGGCCACTTCAGCTGACTGTTATCTGCAGTTCAGCGGTTCTAATCTCGCCGGTTCAATGTTGACTCAGCCTTCCATCCTTCCGAGGTGGGTGAAATGAGGACCCAGACTTTGGGGGCGATATGCTGACTCTGTAAACCGCTTAGAGAGGGCTGAAAGCCATATGAAGCAGTATATAAGTGTAACTGCTATTGCTATTGCTAACAACAACAATAGCATCTTTACAGAGGATACTAATATTTAGTTATTAGTGAAAGTTTAAAGATTATTTTTGAGCATTATCTAAACAAAAATAAATATGATTGTGAAATAAAGGGAGATATTGGAAAGAAGCTTTCTTCAAAGCTTCAAATTTGCTTTGAAAGTCTTTTGGGAAGAAAGTTCCTTCTGTGATAGCACTTGCTGAAAAAAATAGAGTTGTTTTAAATAAACATCCTTCAAGGAATGTGTCACCTGACTCTTACATTCACCAGCTTCATTCATTCATTTATTCTTTATTTTCTTTGTTCAGTTTATGCCTACTGTAATCAGAGATGTCTAAAGTATATCTACAACATACCATAAAGTATCCATTGTATGATAAATCTAAAACAGGGTGTCAAACTTGCATCATCATGTTGCCATCACATGACATATCACAACTTCCCCCCTTTGCTAAAATGGGGGTGGGCATGACCAGCACATGAGTCATCTGGCCATGGGCCACTAGTCTGACATCCCTAATCTAGAAGGATGAAATCTCAGCACAGTACAATTCTATAAATGCACATGCCTGTAGCTGTAATTTAATTAGGGCACTGGTGGGAATCCTGACAACAGTAGTCAACGAATGGCTGCATATTTTGCATCAAGTGGAGCTTTCAGTTCAGGCAACATCATGCAAAGTCCAAGCAGATGTCAATGTGGACATGAATGACCTCATTGAAGCTTGGATAGCTGTACACCAGCTGAGGCTGAGCATAGCATCACTGGCCATGGAGTTGACCTGACAATCCTAGCACTAGCCAGGAGTTACGAGAGCCCAAGTCATGCACCTGCTCTTTCAGAGAGAATACTATATCACCAACAGACAACATTGGGGATATCACGAATATCAGTAAAAAAACAGTGTAGTATTTTGATTCAACTTCAGCCTCTCTAATATCAGTTAAAGATTCTGACAGCAAGTCCTGAAGATATTTTGCATGAATTTATGGAATGTCTCCTCCAGTGGTTTTATGTAGATAGTGAAAAGCTGGGAAATGAACTGACCTACAAGAAAAGCACTCCATAAAGACAGCAACCACTTGCTTTATTTTTCCTCCCTATCTCAACTGGAAAAACTAATTGAACAAAAAAAAATGGAACCACTGCAAATGAGAGCTTCTGATTCCAATCCTGACATGACACCCAGAGAAAACTTTCATAGGTAACCCAGAGTTTAAATCAAATATACAAAAGAAAAATGTATTCCTTTAGTTTACGTGCAGGAGACATTATTGTATTTTACGTCTTTGAACAGTAATTTTGCTACTGCGTTTGCACTGTGTTTGTGTATGGTTAAATTTATACAGTAATAAGGAGGATACATGAGATCCTAATAAAATCAGATTATCCGGGAAGTGAAAAAAGGTGACCTAATAAAAGAATAAAGATAAAGGTTCCCCTCGCACATATGTGCTAGTCTTTCCTGACTCTAGAGGGAGGTGCTCATCTCCATTTGAAAGCCAAAGAGCCAGTGCTGTCCAAAGATGTGTCCATGGCCATGTGGCCAGCATGAGTAAATGCCGAAGGCGCATGGAACACTGTTACCTTCCCACCAAAGGTGGTCACTGTTTTTCTACTTGCATTTTTTATGTGCTTTTGAAGTGCTAGGTTGGCAGAAGCTGAGACAAGTAATGGGAGCTCACTCCATTACTTGGCGCTAGGGATTTGAACTGCCAAACTGCTGATCCACAAGCTCAGTGTCTAATAAAAAGAATAAGAACATGCAAATACTGTGGCATTCATGGAAAAGAAAAAGAATAAATAAAGGACACACCATTTGTACTTGTTTTGTTCATTCACTTTCATTTGTTTGGAATGTTGGAATGCTTATTTAATTTGTATGCCGCCCCACTCCCGAGGGACTCGGGGCAGCTAGCAACCAAAGGGGGGAAGGGGATACAAATAGGACAAAGACAGACAGAGTGAAACAACAGCAGTCACAACATTTCAAATGGGGCTGGAAATTCATCAGCCCCAGGCCTGCCGGAACAACCAGGTCTTCACAAGATTTCTCAGTAGATATTTATACCTCTTTGCAAAACAGATAAAGACTGTCATTTTTAGACACACAACTGATAAAGCTGTCATTTCATGTATTTGGCTCTGGCTGACATAACCTATGATTGACATAATCAATGGCTGTCTTTAGATCAGGGACAGATAGCAACTTGCAGAAGGACTTCTGGATCCAGGTAATTACTTGGTGTTGCCAGATCTCTTGTCAAACATCTTTAGCATATTTTGATTTTGGTGGTTATATAATTTACTTGTGAGTCACAAGGCTGGGTAACTTCATTCCAAATGAAGTGATGTAAACATGTAAAAAACCAGTTTGCTATTTCCCTTTAACACAGTTCTCTACAATATTTTTCTGTGACCCTGACTTTGAGATCCATACTAGGTGCTGCACTAATGTGCATAATGAACATGGTTACAATAAAAGCTACAGTACATTTAACAAAATTAGATATGGCTGATACTATATGGTTTTTGCCTCTCTCATTAATTATTACAATTTCAGTCCCTGGAGGGTTGCACTCTGGGCTATTACTGGAGGCTAAGTTCTAAGGCTTTGTACCTCTTCCGTAGCACAGAATAAAGTTGACCCAGATTTAGCTGAACTAGTAAAAATCTCTTCTAATATAATGATCAGATTGAGAAACTCTATTAGCAATTATTATCATTTAGACTTATATATCGCTTTACAGCACTCTCTAAGCGGTTTACAGAGTCAGCATATTACCCCCAACAATTTGGGTCCTCATTTTACCCACCTTAGAAGGATGGAAGACTGAGTCAATCTTGAGCTTGGTGAGATATGAACTGCCAAATTGCAGGCAGCTGGCAGTCAGCAGAAGTAGCCTGCAGTACTGCAC
This sequence comes from Thamnophis sirtalis, assembly GCF_051295495.1. NCBI lineage: Eukaryota > Metazoa > Chordata > Lepidosauria > Squamata > Natricidae > Thamnophis > Thamnophis sirtalis. Next base: position 128,398,230 of record NW_028261382.1, on the reverse strand, counting down.
TCTAATCACTGCGCCATGGCTGCTCTATAATATAATAATATAAAGAATAGCTGACCGTGAGGAATACTAAAATATGGATGTGTCCTTAACTTTTTTGTTTTTTGCCAAAAGTTTTGAAGTTACAGATTTTAAACAATTAGTCAATTATAAAGGAAGGAGACATTAAAGTGGTTATATAACAGGTATCTGATCCTCCTTTCCCTGAACTAGCTGATAAATCTCCAGGCTTTTTTCTTTATTATCAGTAAACTCAGTCTGAATAAATCTCAACCACATACTCCACATTCTTCTTGACAAAGTCCCCCAAATACTATCTCCTCCAAGCAAAGAGAATTGAGGTAAGAAACAGCAGTGGCTATTGGCATCCTTATTTGAGTATAAGTCATGCCTTGGGCTTGATGTCAGTCTAGACAAGGCCCAAACCTTGGGTCAGTCCTTCAGCCCTAGGACAGAGGCAACAGTAAACCACTGCTGAAAAAACTTGCCAAGAAAATGGCAGGGACTTGTCCAGCCAGTATGTGAGAATTGGACATGATTGAATATGGAGGAAAAAAGGAGATAGTACCACTGAACCTAAAACACAAAGATAGCTGGTAGGCTGCAGGATAGGTCAGATGGCATATTGCTTTTTCCTTCAAGATTTTGTGCTGTCTAGAGACATCTATATTCTGAAGACAACTGTCTTGCCTTGCTTAAAAATAGATCCTGGGCTAGTTTTAAATCAATAAATCAGCACAAAAAATGGGAATAAAGCAGGTAAATGTAATGGCTAGAAAATCACCACTGTCTGTCAAAAGCTAGCTAGACCAATGTTTCTAATCCCCACCCTACCCCAATCCTTGAGTGAAATGTTAAATGCATGTAGTATTGTAAGCAAGCAAACTGAGATTTTCTCACCAAGGTTTATGACGCACATTTTCTTGGCCTCCCAGTTTGCCTCCAACAATGCTGTTTAAACACATGCAGCCCAGATGTTCTGGCTTGTGTTGTGCTTGCTACGTTGTCATTATCATAGCCCTTTTGTGATTTTGTGTTTTCTGACATCAAACTACTAACGAAGCCATAGATGAGGCATAGAGAATGGCATCAAATCATACATTTTCATTTCCTCTTGATAAGTACTTTCACATGTGCTTGCTAAAAGCATTTCACTGTGCGTGGTGTTTATTTCTCTGTTGCTTTGGAAGTGACTGCAGTGTTTTTACTAGCTTTCATGGGAAAATCTTTTACCATTTAATTAATAGGCCCACAGCAGCCTGGAAAAGTCACAATCCATCTCTGTCAAGGCCTTATGCCAAGTCCATCCTCATTTGCTCTGCTCCAACCTGGATAAATTTCTAGAAAACCAAATTCTTTTTTATTGTTAACAGAAATGTGAAATACAGCAGAGAAAGTCCTTTTCCTCAAAATGCAGCGGTAACTGAGAATGACCAAAGTTTTATTCACATGGAGCTACATGTAAGATTCCAGTATTGCATAGCAGAGACATATGATACAATATTTCTAGATTCATAACTTTTAAAAACTGTGTGGGAAATATAATATATCTGAATGAACATGAGACTTTAGGGATGAGGAAGCTTTATTGCTGGACATTCTTTAAAGATACTCAACCAGTTTAAGTCAGCTGTTTCAAAACAGCAGTAAAATCAAATTTATTTCTTTCCCCAACTTTATCTAAATCATTGCTACAATCATTTGCCTGTTATGGTTCCTCCCCATTCATCAATTCTTTCTGCTTGTTTATTCCTTCTCTCTATTTTTCCTCCTCTTTTTTACATAATTTTATTTTTTCTTTTCTGTGTTTATGGTTGACACTGCATTTCCCCCATCAATGATGAGACAACCAATCACAGACTTTATCCAAAATTTAAAGAATTCAAACCTGTATCCACATTATTTCCCAGAACAGTAGTTTTTCTAAGTCTTAGCAATAAAGAAAGTAATAGTGAGGTATCTGTAGGATTTTCTAATATTTGGAATTTATTTGGCTTTCAGGATGTTCATGTTGTTGGTCTGTTCTGGCAGAGAACAGCTAAACAATTTTCCCCATAGGGGTATCGTTCAGCTATGCTGAGATAAGTTAGTTGGGAATTTTGGAAGCCACATTTTGAACTATTGCTGTGCCAAATGCTCCTTGCCATATCTCAAAATTGTTCTCCTGCAAAAGGAGATATATTTTATTTTTATATTATTCTTGAGGCTTTTATTTTGTTTCTTAGTGGTATTTTTCAATGTATTTATTTATGGGAACTTCTCATAATAGAGAACAAGCATGCTTAGAAAAAGAGTCAAGAATGCAGAACTGCTGTTTGAAAGGCAGATGAGATTGGCTATCATGGTAAACAAAGAAACATGAAAATGTCTGTTATTAATTCTCTTCTCTTCTCTTTTGTGAAGAGGCAGAAGGGCAACATATGGACCTGAGAGGACAAGCAAGGGACTTTGTTACTATTTGGCATGTGCGTGCTGATTGACTGACAGTTCCCTATGCTCAGCTTTTGGCCAGAAGATGCAAGTGTTGATTGGTTGGTGTTTAACTCTCCCTCCTCCCCCACCCCAAATAAACCTCTACATATTTACAAACATGCCCATGGTAATAGTGTCTAAATAAATCTGAAAATACTGAAAACAAATCAAAGCAATGTAGGACACATTTCAATTTGAATTCTGAATAGTTGGGAGATAAAAAAGGTTGGTGGTCTGGGGTTTGGATGTAAGAAATGTCATAGAACTGGCCAGAGAGCTGCTCTCTCAGGGAGGTGGGTGGTTAAGAAATATGAAATATAAATAAAATAAATATATGTTAACCAACATGATTGCCATGTACATTGTGTATCTGTGTTGAGATGCAGACAAGTGCAGACTTCTAAAGTACAATATAAATTTTGATTTTTTTTGCACAGTGACAGCATGCAACTAAAAGTCAGCCTTCTGGGTTTATAGAACATAATTACAATGGCAGATGAAAAAAGAGCAAATGAGGAAAATTATGATAACCCTGCTCCAACTCCATTCTTATCCTGATCCTCATGTTCAAGGCAACATTTTATGTTGTTTTATGTGTCCATGAAGAATCTCTGTCTGTTATTAAATTCTAGATTGTAAGCATTTGACAGATTGTCAAGAGGTCCCCATTTTAGAAGTTTTTTCCTGAATATAAGGAGGTCAGTGGGAAAGATGACTGAGAGGTGGATAGAGCTCATTATGTTGATTGTGATTTTTCCTTCTAACCTGTTTCTATAAATAATGTTTATAATTAAAGAGGGTTAGAGTTTATATGTGAAGAAATAGCTGTTATTCTATTGAAAAACTATGCCATCCAGGAAGTTGTCTGTATGAATTACATTAATTAGATAACTTAGACTTAAGTTTATCTTTGCTATCAGTCCAGTGGACAATATTTTTTCTCCAATGATTTCAATCTGGTGATCTTGTTAAATTGCATTCAATGGTGTTTTTTTAACAGATAGCAAATTGCTATATTGACACCCAATCTTCTTTCTTTCTCACCAAGGCTTGAGACTAACAATGTCAGAATTTAATTAGGTAAAATAATATTTTCATTGCTAGATTTATATGGTCTTTATGCTGATTAAAACATTTTCATGATTTTGAGAAAACTTCCTGCCAATCCTGGAAAAGCATTCCAAGTTGTTAAAAAACTAGTCAGAAAAAGGATTTGTAACCATCATTGTGAATGTTGGTGATGAACAGTTATAAAATTCAGCTACACATCTGGGCTTAGATACTTGGGTTGAGTAGTTTGATCTGTAGAAATTTCAAATAGAGTACCCAACAGTATTCAACACATTTCATCTATTGAAAATAAAATTTGATTTATAATGGGTGTGTTATTAGGCAACAGTTATATTCTCATTCACTTAAAAATATATCAAATTAAATTTGATGGGATTTAAATTTAAAAACTGGAATTGATTCATCTCTGAAAACATGCCTGGCAAGGAAATAATCATGGCTGTCTTTATTAATTGACAAAAGTGGCTATTTTTCCTTGACTTAACAAAATATAGTATGACGAACGAATTGGCGTAAGTTTTATACAGCAAACTAGAGTGCTTCATCCATTAAGTGTTCTCATTTCTGTATGGCCAATTGTTCTATACTAGTTTCACTTTCCAATTAGTTCTTGGGTTTTTTATTGATATTGAAGTCTAGTAGAAATTTTTTTAACTGCAGGTTCTACACTTCTGAGCTTTTAGATTCTAAATCATCCCAAAAATGTAAATTAAAAAAAAAATTCCTTATACAGTATTAATTCATGGCCTTTCTGTATATTTGTTTTTGCATTTTCTTACAAATAAGCTTAACATTTTAGATTCTGATTTGTGATCACATCTATAATATATTTTGGGTAGGTAAAGGTAAAAGAGTCACTGCAGTTGTAGCCAACCTGTACGAGGTTGCTAGTTGTAGCCAAGCTGTACGAGGTTGTACTTATCTCAATTTCAAGGCCATTGAGCCAACACTGTCCAAAGAGGTTTCCATGGTCATGTTGCCATGATGTTATAGAGAGCTGTTACCTCTCCACCAAAGTGTATCTATTTATTTACTTGCGTTTGCCTGCTTTTGAACTGCTGGTTGGCAAGAGCTGGGGCAAGAATGGGAACTCATCCCGGTCATATGTTTGGGTAGAAGATAGTTAATTTTATATTACTTTATGAGCCATCTAGATAGTTGTTGCTTGATGCATAGCTTATGACAAGTTTGTATAATTTCAATAATCCATCAGATCAAATCACTGCTTATTATGTAGAGTAGCCTATACAATAACCAACTTTACTTCCTTTTCTTATTGGCTGCTTGGCATAGAAGACAGGCTGTAAGACAACTGAAATTGCATAAAATGGGATGGCATAATTCCTGCAGTAAGAAAAGGCTGAAGTATTATCCCCGTATGCTCCAGAAGAAACCTGCCGGAGCTAGAAACCTGCAGCATTCATAATCTCTAGCATTCGTCTTATGGATACTTCTTTAAATGAGGATGAGGCAATCTATAGGCTACATACAGTTTCCTGTCCCTTCCAGTGATTTATTTTCTTTGTTGCTTCCAAAATTCATACAGATAGTCCTTGATTTACAACAGTTCATTTAGTGAGGGTTCAAGGTTACAACAGCAATGAAAAAGATGACTTTTTCACACTTACAGCAACCCCCCCCCCCATGGTCACATGATCAAAATTCAGATGCTTGACAATTGACTCATACTTATGATGGTTCAGTGTCCTGAACTTTCCAACAAGGAAAGTCAATGGAGAAGCCAGATTTACTTCATCCATATTACTAACTTAACTATGTCAAGAAACGTCATAAAATAGGGCAAAACTCACTTAACAGATGTCTCACCTAGCAACAGAAATTTTGACCTTAATTGTGGTAGTAAGTCAAGGGCTATTTGTATTTCAGTTGCCCTTGAAATTCAGTGGATAAGCCTGTTGTCTGCAATGTGCTATTGTAATGCCTTCAAAATTATTATAACTCTTATTTTTTTCTATTAAAATCTAATCTCAATTAGTTGTATGTCTGTCTATTTGTTTGAATGTTGGTTGCTTACAAACCACCTGCTAACCTTGCTTTATTCACTTTATGTTCTGCCCCTTCTCACTTCATTAATAGTTGTTCCCAAGAATCTATAAAAAGAAAGATGGGTCATCGACAGAAAAAGATTATCAATCCTTCCTAAGACAAGCAAATGTAGGATCATTGTGACAAATACTGTATTATTATTTGCTATACACTATAGTAATAGAGCAATAGCAATAGCACTTAGATTTATCTAGAGCTTCACTGTACTTTACAGCCCTCTCTAAGCCGTTTACAGAGTCAGCCTATTGCTCCCAACAATCTGGGTCCTTATTTTACCTGCCTCAGAAGGATGGAAGGCTGAGTCAACCTTTAGCCTGGTGAGATTCGATCTGACAAACTTGCTGGCAGCTGGCAGTCAGCAGAAGTAGCCTGCAGTACTGCACTCTAACCATTGTGCCACTGTGGCTCTATAATATAATAATATAAAGAATAGCTGACCATGAGGAATACTAAAGGATGGATGTGTCCTTAACTTTTTTGTTTTTTGACAAAATATTTTGAAGTCACATATTTTAAACAATTAGTCAATTATAAAGGAAGGAGACAACAGAGTGGTTATATAACATGTATCTGATCCTCCTTTCCCTGAACTGGCTGATAAATCTCCACTATTTTTCTCGATTATCAGTAAACTCAGTCTGAATAAATCTCAACCACATACTCCACATTCTTCTTGACAAAATCCCCCAAATACTATCTTCTCCAAGCAAAGAGAATTCAGGTAAGAAGCAGAGTGGTATTCAGCTGGTTCAGACCAGTTTGGGCGAACTGGTAGCTCCAATGATCAGGTGGCTTTGTCCCCCGTCCCCCCCCGCCACTGCTCTATCCTGTCCTTTATTTCCATCTTTTAAGCTCATCTCAATCACGTGGCACAGCTTATTCTCGCCTCAGCTATTTTACTTACTATTGCTGACTTGGAAAATAAGCAGCTGAGCTTCTAAATGTTCCATTTCCAGTGCTGTGTGCACACGCAAAGCGCACGCTAACCGAACAGGTGTTAAACTGGCAGCATCCCACCACTGGTAAGAAGACTATCTAAAGAGAAAGAGTAGAAAATACTATTTAGAGGTTAACATATATTTAGATGTTAAAATATAATTGAACAATTTAGTACAATAAATTTATTAAAATATGTTAAAGCAGCAACATTAAATAATTCAGGCGTTAATATGCAGCTAAACCACAGCACATATGTAATGCACAGTTAAGGCTGCTAATATTAAAGTGCAATTGTGCTCATTTATACAGGGAATAGTCCATGGGTAAGTTCTGAGCAGGAGTGTAAGAACTCTACAGTGCCCGAGAACAAGGGCTAATTTTATTTTCCGGCAATTCATCTCCTAAGATTTCTTCCAAGTTCTCAAAAGACAAATTTCTGTTCAAACATTCATTGACAAAAGGGCAGGGAATAGATTCATCATGGAGTCTGCAGCTGGCTGCTCATGACAGAAGGCATTATGTCTTTCTTTAGTTGTCTTAAACTAAAAAAAAAAACCTCTTTAGAATTATTTATTTGAAAGAAGAACTAGTGGAGTTCTTCTTTCTTTTGATGGCAGAGGTAATCTGATGAATTAATGGGCCCAATTTTCTACCAGCAGAAGAGAATGGTTGTTTATTTCTCTGAAAGTCCAAAGTGATAGGGTTTGGACTTTCAAAATGTTCTTTGTTAGTTAAATTTCAGCTTATTTCTTTTCTCTTCTCTTCTTATTCTGATTCTTTTGTTTTGTTTTCATTGATCTACAATACATTGTAAACAATCATGAAGGAATAAATAAGAAAACTCAGTATCAAATTGGGAAACACTTCAAATATGCTTCTAAAACTCTGGAGAAATAAAATAGAAACTGCTTTTCCTCATCTACTGTAGGTGGAAATTTATGATATTTTGTTTTATTTAATGATGAAGGATGTTTGTGCAGAGACTTATATAAAGCTTTTTTGAATTGAAAATATTGAAAAAAATGATAACACCTGAATTATCTCAAGCTGGTCCCAATTGGCTCAAAGTTATTTACTGTAGGAGAAATTCCATAAAAGCAGAACAATAAAATATGACAATATCAAGTTAAAGTAGTCTAGGATCATCACTGAAACCATTTTAAGATAGTTTATGCTCCTAGCTAACTGTAGTAGAGGTTGTGCAGTTTAAGAGTTGAGTGACTTAATAGCTTGATAGGACATGTATTTCATTTGATATACTGCTGGATATATTATAATAAGGAATACTAATTTGGTTTATTAAATCTGTAACTTTTAATTAATATACAAATAGGATGCTACACATTGTACAGTTAGATGAATGGCTCTGCTACTTTAAAAGGGCTTAATTAGTTCTGTCAAAAGACTATAGCTTATATTACATAAACATTGGTGAACATACTGTATGTAATTCATTTGAGATGCTTCTTACCAATTTTGCATAATGGTTTCTTGATTGCATGGTAATGAATGATTATATATATTTCCCTATAATTTTAAGGACATTTGTTATTTTTATTTTCTTCTTTCACATTCTCAAAATACTTTCCTTTTTAGATGTATAGCCATTTCATCATAATAAATATTTTATAAACTTTCATTTGGGTCAATTCCCTATAGATGAAAAGACAATTTCTTTCTTTCTTTTGATCTTATAGTTGTAGTTGGACAAAAATACAATTTTAATCAATCTTACCCCATTATCAACTTATACTAAGCTGCAAATTAATTGGAATCAGAGTCCCAAATATATTTTAATAATGCTCAAATGTTAAATAAAAGGGTGGTCATTATTTTGATGAAAATGGGCCAGACATATAAGTCATGTAATGTATGTAGCTATAGGAAATATTATCTCTCTCTCTCTGAGGGAGGGAACATTTCCCCACTTAAATATGTAAGTCTATTTTATTTATTGTTATATTGGCCCAATCAGAATGGACATTGGGGAGTATTTGTGTAATTCCTGAATTACAATATACCATATTTTTGGGACTGTACGATGCTCCGTCCTATAAGACACACCAACTTTTGGGGAGGAAAACAAGAAAAACATCTGCCTCTGCCTCTCAGCATTAATCTGGTATTCATTTGTTTGCCATGGCCCATTCGCCGTGGCGCATTCGCTGCTGTGGCCTTATCACCACAGTCTGTTTGCCACCACTGCCCATTTGCCGTGGCGATTTACCATGGCCTGTTCACCACTGCCCATTTAGTGTGGCCCATTTGGTGCCACCTGTTCAGAGTGGCCGTTCGCTACCACTTGTTCACTCCCACGGCCTGTTCTAGAACAGCTGATCAGTGCCACACCAACCCCCTCCCCCTGCCACAATATTTGCTGTATAAGACACATGGGCATTTCCACCCACTTTGGTGGGGGGGAGTGTGTCTTATACTCCAAAAGATATGGTAGTTTTGATGTGGGATATATCTCTACCTATTTTCAGCAGTCAATGTAAGAGAGAGCTATGGATATGTGCAGCAGGAAAGGAGTTTTGGAACTCTTATGGCCATATGTCACCTAGTAAGGAGATGGGTGGCACAGAATTTTAATAAATGAATATATAAATGGGATCTTATACTTCCTGGTGATTTAGGGTTTTTACTTGTCAAACAGGAATGTGTTATGGCCTATCAGCCACTGTCCCCTCAGCAGCTGAATCAGATGAGGAGGCGGTGTGGGAGTCAGGATCAGCATCAAGACAACCTGAGAACTCTGAGGGGGAAGAGGGAATGGAACTGTCAGAAAGAGAGACAGAGGCAGAGCCTGGGCCATCTGTTACCCCTCAGATGGAGAGTTAACAGTCCCCAAGTCTAGAGGTGGATGATGAGGAAGAAGAGCAACTGGGTCCAGTGCCTGATGCGTGCATGCATAGAAGGCAGAGGAGAGGAGAGGAGTGGAAATCTGTGGGCTGATCCTTGGGATGGAAGAGCCACTGCTGTTACTGAAGCCTAGCTCTGGAGATAAAAGGCAGGGGGCGGAAGTGAATAGATGTTGCAGACAACTATTCATCTTCTGGACGGACTGACTTGTTAGCCTGCTGTTAGAGAGAAACTTTTTGCCAGGGCTGTGGCGCTCCCAATAAAGAAATCTTTGAGTTAACTTCAGAGGGTTAGTTATGTTTGGGGAGCTGAGTCAGAACAGCATGCATCACATCACCTCCTACTAGAAATATATAGAATGTCCCTGACTTACCATTTTCATAATAACACTTTGAAGTTCCAATGATGACAAACAATCGTCACGGTATCCTTATGGTTACATGATCAAAATTCAGGCATTTGGCAACCAGCATGCATTTACATTGTTGCATCATTCTGGAGTCATGTGGTTGGCATTTAGGACCTTCCTAGTGAGCTTCAAACAAGGAGACTCAATGTGGGAAGCTGGATTCACTTAATGACCATGGAGAATTGCTTAATCATCATTGCAAAAAAGTTGTAAAATCAGGTGTGACTCACTTGACAACCATCTCACTGGGAGGTTCCAGCCCCAATTGTGCTCATAAATTGAGGACTACTTGTAGTTGGTGAACATAAACACTATCTTCTAAGATGGAGCTATCAGAGCTATAACTGACTTTTACATACGTGAAGGTGGTTTTCTGTAGTGGAATAGACATTTTATTGGTCTTGCTTTCGTTTTGATGGAAGTTACACAAAAATCAATCACCTAAGATGGATGGAGGATTGTTGGTACATTTCTGTACTTTAACACCAGCTGTGATTACTTTTCTGTAATCAAATATGTGCTTGCCGTCAATAGCAATAGCAATAGCACTTAGACTTATATGCCACTGCATAGTGCTTTTACATTAGTCACTTGAGTCCTTGCAAACAAGTTAGAAGAAAACCATATTCTCTGAATTAATAGAAAACATGTAGGATATGAATTGACATTGGCTCCACACAACCTACATATTTCAGTGATATATGATTATTTAGATAAGATTGGAAGTAACAACCCAGACCCAATATAGACAATATCTTGGGGAAAGCATAAAATTGCCTTTGATGAGATAATACATGAGATATATAAATAAATAAACACCCAAGGCTTTTGGGATGAGGAAGAAGGGAAGAAATCTTGTCAAGATGCATGCATTAGAATAATATCTATTTTAACAGGTTCCTTATTTGCTCCTTCTCCATGCAATGTACACAGAATGCAGTGTACAGCTTTTCTACATTTATGAACTATGGCCCATTTCCTGTTCTTGCTTTGTAATTTGAAATTTAGCCTCCACTAGCTGAGTAACTGTTATTTGATACCTCATTGATTCCAGCTGAATGCAAGTTGTATAAACGTTTGGCCATCTTTTGAATTAAATCTTTACTTAAGCCTTGACCGTGTCTGGATAATGTTTCCATTCCTTGTTTTGATTTTCTCTCCCTCCTTGTACACCATTTGTTTCATACATTGTGGTGTCTTGGCTAAAAATCCGTGAGCTCCAGTTCTCACTCTCTTTCTGATTTGGGCCCAAATAATAAATTGGCGGAAACCTCACAGGAAACTCTAGTCTAGCAAAAAAAAAGTGGGTGGATGAGTGGGTGGATAAGCATTGCCTGTGGCACTTCCTTAAGTTTGTTAAAGGTAAGACTAGAGAAGCTATTCTTTGAACAGTCTGTGAATTGTCCATACATCTCTCTTCCTGCTGCAATAAAATAAGATTAAAGGTCAGAATTTGTCAATAATGTATGGTAATTCTTCTAAAGATAATTTATGGTTGAATGTGACAAATGTTAATTTTAATGCCACTAATATTTTTATATCTGCATTTATACTATAGTAAACTCCCCAGAGTTACTTGGGAGAGTGAGATGGGCAGCGTATAAATTTAAGGGGGGGAAAAGGACCTTACCTTAAGGCCAATTTACCAATTATTCTTGTTCACTTTCCCTATACCTCACAAGGAATAGTGTGCTTATAGAATCAACCAGGATTAAAATTTTCCTGTGTAAGATTTTCTGGCTATATTGGACCTGGTTCTCAGCTGCAAACAAATGAAAACAGTTTTTTCACATTTACTACCAGTGGGCTTCAAAAATTGCAGCAATGGGTTCACTGCCCCATTGCTGGGTGGGCGTAGCCATGTTGGGTGTGGCCTAGTCAGCCTCCTGTACCATGTTGGGGGGGCATTTTTCACACTCCCCACGCTTTGGAGGCTTTCCTCAAACTTCCAGAAGGTGAAAACTGCTTTTCCCGGGTTCCAGAGGCCCTCTGGAGGCTGGAAACAGGACAGTTTCTGGACTTCCAGAACCTCCAGTAGGCCCATTTTCCCCCCTCCCCAAGCCAAGCCTCTATGTCGGCCCTGCACTTACCTGGCATGATGAATGGGCTTCATGGAGACTCCTGGGACAGACAGGGTGAGGTGGGAGGGGCAGAATGGGCATGGCTAGCCAGGGGTGGCATTTGGGAGTTTGCCGAACTAGGCTAGAGGATTGCCCAAACCCATGTGAACCCCTAGTAGTCCACCCTTACTTACAACCATTGCAACACCTCCATGGTCATACGATCAAAACTCAGACTTCTAGGAACTGATTCATATTTATGATGGTTGCAGTGTTCTGGGGTCATGTGATCACTTTTTGTAACCTTCAGACAAGCAAAGCCAACGGGACAGCAAGATTCATTTAACAATCATGTTACTAATTTAACAACTACAGTGATTCACTTAACAACTGTGGCAAGAAAGGCCGTGAAATAGGGCAAAACATCACTTAACAACTATCTCTCCGATCAGCAGAAATTTTGGGCTCAATTGTGGCCTTAAGTCTCCCTGTCCGTGGGCCATGTCAACATATAGACACATAGATGAATTTGTATAGAAAATATGTATAATCAGAACTGAAAGTCCATGTGATTCTTATAATATGAGATGAGAATGATATAGCAATAATATGTAAGTGGGTGTTTTAGTGTCTTTAATACACACCAGGGCATTATGCATTAAAACACTTAGCACATATAAATCCAATACAATTATGTAAAGAGCTATACTTTTCTTGCAGTCTGGCACAGCCTTTACTCTGTAAATAAGAAGGATAATAGTAATAGTAATCATTATTATCTTCGTTTAAAAATTATAAGTTGCTTGATGTAGATGACGTATTCATTTATTTTATGCATTGATATAAATATATCTCCTATTCTAATGCATATGCATCAGTTAGGGCATGCAGGTGATAGGAAGCCTTTCGTATGATGAATGAAAGAAAAGAAAACAATAAAAAAGAAATGGAAACCAGTGCAAATCCGTTAGAAAAAGTATTACTGGAGAAGAAAACCAACTAAGTTTTTCTTTCTCTCTATTTCCCTATTTTAAATATAAGGAAATTCTTAGAAAAAATAAAAGATATTGAAACACATTCATTCTATCCTAAGGGCAGAATGAAAGGGGTGGGGGAGGGCGGGAGAAAGGGAGGCAGAGAAACTTCAGATGCTTTAGGAGGGAAGGGTTGCAGTTCTATTAGCTAGAAATATCAGACCTTGAATAGCAGACTCTTAGTTATATTGTGTATTATTTCAACATGTAATGCTCTTTTAATTGTGCCCAATTGCTTGCCCTGAAGCGACCCTGACCAAAATCCCTCTTATGAAAAAGTAATGCCCAGGGGTTGGCTGGTTCGCCCTGGTTCAGGAGGACCCGTAGCTAATGTTACAGCTGGTTCAGAGAACCTCCAAATCCCACCCCCGACTGGCCTCTCCCACCCCACCCTGCCCACCCCACCCTGCCCATCCCAGGAGCCTCCACATGGCCCGTTTCGGGTGTGAAGTAAGTGTAGGGCCATGTGGAGGTTCGGGAAGGAGGAAGTTCCAGAAGGCTGGTTTGCCCTCCCAGAGGCTCAAGGAAAACCTCCGAGGAAGGTAAAAACAGCCCCCGCCCACCATGGTGCAGGAAGCTGACTACGCCACGACCACCCATGGCCACGAGCACCCAGCAACTGGATAGAAAACTCGTTGCTGAAATTTTTGAAGCCCACCCCTGGTAATGTCCTTATGTGTAGCTAGAATTGCTGCAAAATACAATGGATCAGGATATGTTGTGTCTTCTGCAGAGGAAGAATGTATACCTTACTTTGAAATTAGGGAAGGAATGAGCAAACTCTTAAGTGGGAGAGACTTGCAGAAAAGATCACACAGTCCAGAGAAAAAGGAAATGTGAGAAAGAAGGTGACCATAAACCTGTCTTGATTTTGTTTCATATAAGATGGGACAGAGATAAACTTGGACAGGCTTTCAAGATTCTACTGTTCTACTTAAATATACCAAAGATCATTCTTGGAATCCTTGTCATGCCTCTTTCTTAACTTGACCTATCTTAAAATGTTGACACCTTGATTGCAGTAAGAAAAAAATTGAAGGATTGCTTTCTCCCATGATGTCATAACTGCAATTAAAGTGAATTGGCTATGTAATCTGGTGTTGTTATGTTTTATTTCAATTAAATATTTAAAAGCAGAAATAAGCAGCATATATAAACTGTTGGAATGAACATAAAAGCAATAGAAAAGATTTCAATGGGTTTGTTGTAGTTCTCATATTAAATTCAATGCCAGGAGCATTTAGTACCTGAGTTTATATGGCTGATGAAACTCATCTATGAATCATTCATATAGACTCAGACGTCATGAGCTTTAGTTTTATCATCTGTATCTTGATCCAAGTAATCGTTTCTTCCAGCTAGAATGATGCTGGATGGTATGATTTATGAATGTTTCATATATGCATCTTTCTAGATCTAGATATATACATCCACATATGTATGTATGTATGTATGTATGTATGTATGTATGTATGTACATACATACATACATACAAGTATGTGTGTGTGCGTATGCACACATACAGAGATATACACATATCTGTCTGTCTGTCTGTCTGTCTGTCTCTCTCTCTCTCTATCTATCTATCTCTATCTCTATCTCTATCTCTCTCTATCTATATCTAGATCTAGATCTATATCGCTAGATAGATAGATAGATAGATAGATAGATAGATAGATAGATAGATAGATAGATAGATAGATAGATAGATAGATAGATAGATGCAGGTCTTCGGCACCAGCCTGAAGATGGCGAGTGGGACCTCGTCGAAACGTCGCCAAGATACGCTCAATCTTACATGGGAAAAGACCCAAATATGCCAAGACCTGCATACCTGTACCCGTGAAAATCTACGAAAACAAATATATATATATATACATGCTCTCTGCCTACTCCAGGGGTGTCAAACTTGCAGTCCACAGAGCAGATGTGTCATGCACAGGCCACACCCACACCAGCTCCGCAACTGGGAGAAACATCGTGAAACTGTTAGAACGGCTGTATGAAGAAGCAGAGGCGTCTGAGGTAACAGTAACCATTTATTGTAACAAGAACGAATTGCAACAGTAACTAACAGTAGACCGGATAGCCTCTGGAGTTGTGCTAGGTAGATCGGATCATCTCCGGAGTTGTGCAGCCTTTTATACTCGGCTGTCAAACTGTTTAGCCAATCACCTCGCATATGACAGCCCGGCAACCAGCAGGCGCGTCTGATTGGCTAAGACGCGCCTGGCTGCTGCCGAGCTGTCATTCATAAGTGTGAGGACTTACGAGGCTATTCAATAGAAACATCACGTGATGGCAACACTATGCGACGACTTTGTACCAGTGCTCTACTCCAATCTCTTCTACTAATTCTTGTAATGCAGACTGAGACAGTGCAAGTCTGGTCGAATTCCTCAACCTTTGAATTTGTAGATTGATTCCTATCATTCTCAATAGGTTTACCTGCGCTACTAGGTTTAACAGATAGAGTGGAGTTCCTTTTTGTTCTCCTACTTTAGATTTGTACATGGAGAATTATTAAAGGTGCAACTAAAATAGATCTCATGAATTATTAAAATTAAGCCCCTCCAAATCCTGAAAAGAATCCGATACAAGTTTCTAGGAATTTTTTGAAAATAAATAAATATTAAGTTCAAGGTTAAAACAAGTACAATTTCTAATGTCTCCCTAGCACCTAAAGGTTTATTTGCATACTATGCATAAGATCTTGTGACTTCCTTGAAAAAGCTTTAATATTTATGAGAGAAGGAAGGCAAAGATTTGCTGCCTTGGAAGTTCAGCGAGTCTTTGCAATTGCATTTTAAAAGGATTCTTTGTGGGATTGATAAACAGTTTTCTTTTTATGACTTGGCATTAAAACAGGACCCTGCCAGTTGAGTAAATGAACAAGGCAGGGACTTGCTGCAGAAGCAGGAGACAGAGTGTGCTGATACCTGAGTGCCTTCATTAACCTTTTTGATTGCCTTCAAATCACCCTCCTGCAAAGATGGCTTGTTTACTCCTCATTACTGAAAGTAAGTTAGGCAGAAATGTGCCTAATCAAAGTTCTGCTGGGTTTAACACTGCCTTTCTTAAGAAGCATCATGTTTTATTCATTCCATCCCAGGGTGGCTCACTGGGAAATTTTCAAGGGAGGCAGGAGGCCAGGAAAACAGGCTTGCTTATAGCTGGATGCTTCATTAGGGAACCAAAATATGACTAGCACAAGCCTATAAGGCAAGGTTCCCAAACAATGTAGTTGGCTAGTACAGCCAATCATTTGGTCAGTTGCCTTAGCTGCCAATATAATTATCAGTGATGTGCAGTACATGGAGATTAAAAGAACAACAAACAGCCAGGAAGCCATTTCTTCCAGTAAAAGTAGACTTTAGAAAAATGAAAAAGACAGAAAAGGCCAGAAAAGGCCCAAGAAAAGGAAAACCTATTGCAAAAGCATTGGAATAGAGTGGCATCTAGATGGAGAGCTAAGTAATGATAGTGGTGTTCTAATATCTGAAGGGTTACCATGAAGAAGTGGCAGTCAACCTATTCTCCAAAGCACTGGAGGCAGGACAAGAAGCAATGGGTGGAAACTAATCAAGGAGAGAACCAACCTAGAACTAAGGAGAAATTTCCTGAACAATTACTCAGTGGAACGACTTAGCTCCAGAAGTTTTGGCTGCTCCAACACTAGAAGTTTTCAAAAAGAGATTGGACAACCATTTGTCTGAAATGGTATAGGGTTTCTTGCAGGATGAGGAATTGGACTAGAAGGTCTCTAAGGTCACTTCCAACTCTGTTATTGTTCTATTCTGTGGTTTTCTTCCAGTTCTTGCAACGAAAGTACAGTTTGGGAAAAGCAAAGACATTAGTCCTCCAGTTTGCTTTTGGTGCCCTTGGAACATCCAATTAAAATGATTAAAAACTTGTTACAATTGCCCAGTTAGGAAGCACAGAAAATACAGTGTAAGGCCAAATTAAGTTTAGTATAAATATACAAATCCCTCCAAATGCCCTAGGGAACCCTTAAAAAACAAGACACAGTATTATTGATTTTGCCTCAATTCCCTTATCTACTTGTTCCTTGAAAAAAAAGTTTAATATGGTCAATATATCAAAAAACATATAGATACGATTCAGAACATTTGGGGGATTAGTTTATAATGTCTTCACAGCTGCTGTCCTCCAAAGAGTCAGGCTGGAATGGCCTTCTTTAACCTCGCATTAATCCTGTACTCTAATCTAGACTTACACAGAGGGACTAAGAGCTATATAGAATTGCCTTATGTATGTTTAGTTCCCTGCAGCTATCTCATCCGGTACATTATTTTCTTTGAAATTGGCTAAAAATGCCTGATTTGAGTTTTTTTGTCCAACCATATCATTTGCTGGGACAGAGTGTGAGAAACATGCAGCCTCTCAGTTGGCCTGATTGAGATGGATAAGCATAGTAATGGTGGTTTGATGAAGTAATTTTTTCAATGAAGGAGTTTAAATATGAAATGCTCAAGAAGACAAAACTGAACTATAAGTGCATCTGTTTAGATAACTGTGAGTTCCTTGATAAATTATAACTGATTATTAACACAAAGTAACAAACAATTCTACTTGAACTGCATCGTACTTCAGTGAACCTCAGAAAGATATATCTACAACCAGCCTTCCTTTCTTCCTATCCTTCCATTTTAGAACAGTGGCTAACAAAACACATCTCATCTAGTGTGAGTGGACTGTACATTGCTGCTGAATCATTCAGGAGGGGTGGGGAACAAATTGTGATTGATATTACACATTCAAGTCATCCTTGGTCTTAGAGTCTCTCTTTCCCTCTCTCTGTTTCTGTTCTTAGCAGCTTAATCACTATTTGTTCTCAGAGCTTTGCTTATGTTCCTTTGGAAAGTGTGCCATGTTCTTCCCTCACAAAGATGTAACTAGCATAACTACTTAGAAATGAGACTCACTGAGCTGAATGGAACTTACTTCCATGGAAATATTAACCTCTGTTTGTAAACTAAGAAGGGGTGTGATGGCTCAGTGATTAGAAACTCTGATCTTGTCAGCTGGAAAGCTGACAGTCCAGATTTGAGACCCAAGCTCTTGTCCTGCCAACTAGCAGTTTGAAAGCATACAAATGAAAGTAGATAAATAGGTACCAATTCAGTGGGAAGGTAACAACATTCTGTGTGCCTTGGGATATAGTCATGCTGACCACATGACCATGGAAATATTTTCAGACAAACTGGTTCTCTCAGCTAGGAAATGGAGATGAGAATTGCCCCCTAATTGGACACGACTGGACAGGGGAAAGCTTTTACCTTTATAAACCATATGCATGTTGAAAAACAGACTCTTGACTGTATATCAATTCCAACCCTAGGATATGAAAAAGGGCTAGTTATAAAATACTATATATTGTATCATAAAAAGGCAAGTAAAACTCTTTATACCCATACATGCATAGATTTTTGTTTGAACAGCAAATATTGAACAGTTTGTCTACTGTATATATTTAGAAAAACATACAATTCAATGTATGTTTTTCATTTAGCATTTTAGCCAATTCCCCCCTTTCTAACCAAATCTACTACTTTATCATTTATCATTATTTGATCAGAATAGATACCAGGGTATTTGTATGCAAGATTTTTCATTGGTTTTGGCCAGTTATAAATTCTAGTCACATGATAATATCAAAATAACCTACTTAGTAGATCCAAGAACTTGTTTTCACAGTTGAGACTAACTAAAATTGTGGAAAAGTGTATGCCACAAACCATATTTTTGAACTGAAGAAGCATGATAGTGATTGGTAATTCTGTCTCAGTTAAGATAATGTGGGCACCTGACAAGGGGCTGCAAATTTTAAGGGACGCTAAAATTGAAAAGACTTCACAAAAGCAGTAATGGTGTGTTCCATGAATTTGAGGATTAAATATAATTTCACAGAATTGTTGCCACATGACAAGAGTGGATGCAATTAAAATTACTTACTATGTAAATAGATGAAAATCTTTGTGAAAAGTGGGAAATCGTTGAGGGCTGAAAATCATAAATGTAAATCCCAAAAACTGAAAGGAAAAAAAGAGAAGAGGGTGCTCTTTTGAAATCCCTAACAAAATTGTCAAACCAAAGGAAGTGTTAAAAGATGACTTTGTCTAAGGTGTCAAAACGCTTAGAGCTACCCCTGATCTGCCTTATATGTTTCAAAGCAGATCCAGGTGAGAGAGATTGCCTCTCCATTTCTTCCCATCCATTTTCTGATTATCTAAAAGTGGAACAGATGGATTATTTGTTCCATCCCTTATGGTTATCTGTTGCTAAGAAGTCAACATTAGCCAGAATATGATTTATCTGGATATGAGAATATTTGATTCAAAGTGGCAATTAAATTCAGAATGGTTTGGATATCATTTCTGCTTTTCCACATATAGTTTTAGTGTCTAAATTAATCCAAATTCAATTGATCCAATTTGTATTATTTGAATTAGACTTTTAAACTAGAACAGGGGTCAGCAACCCGCGCCTCTGGAGCTGCATGTGGCTCTTTTATCCCTCCACTGTGGCTCCCTGGCACCAGTTGGCTCCACAATTGATAGGGATTTGGTTAGGACAGGTAGAGGAAAAATAGCAATAGCAATAGCAATAGCAGTTAGACTTATATACCGCTTCATAGGGCTTTCAGCCCTCTCTAAGCGGTTTACAGAGTCAGCATATAGCCCCCAACAACAATCCGGGTCCTCATTTTACCCACCTCGGAAGGATGGAAGACTGAGTCAACCCTGAGCCGGTGAGATTTGAACAGCCGAACTGCAGAACTGCAGTCAGCTGAAGTAGCCTGCAGTGCTGCATTTAACCACTGCGCCACCTCGGATGCTGCACTAGGAGGAGACTGGACTTTTGGTTGGCTCCAGAATTGAATAGGGGACTTCCGTTTAGGACCTTTGTGGCTCTCCGAGTGTTTAAGGTTGCTGACCCCTGAACTAGACAATCTCAGTTAAATAAATTTCTGAACAATTCCCATTCAAACTGACCAATGGCTAATCCCTTTCATTTGGTTTAAGCTCTTTTAATAAGTTACTTAAAGAAATGAGGGCCAGGATTTAAAATCTCAAAATATTATTCTTACTTACTCTATTTTATGAGTAATGAGTACCCATTTCTCTTTGTTTCCAATTTTTTTTATGTCCGTTCCAGAAAATGGATTGAAAACCTGTCAAAATTTTCTTTAAAAACTTTACTAAAGGTTGTGAAGGACTAAACTCCAAAGGGCAGTCTCTGTTCCTCTTTGCACGAAGATAGAATCTCCTGCAGCCTGGATTACAAAGGAAAGACATAGAGGCTATCTAAGCTAAAGGCTAAGTCCCATCAGAACATATCAGTTGGAAACATGTAATAGGAAAGGAAAACAGTAATTTGAAGCCATAATACCTTTTCTGGTTTAAGGTAAACAGAGCAAAAAATAGGCAGGTATAGAAAAATAGCACATCCAAACTGTTCATAAACTTCCTTCTACTTCTGTACGTGTGATTGCAGTGGTGCTGCTTAACCCAAAATCTTGGGTTGAGAAACAGATAATCACATCTCTTCTAAACCACAGCCGAGCAGGTTTCATCCAGATCTCAGGAGGAACCACATCCCAGAGGGAAGGCACTGCTACAGATATATGATTTTCTCTATTTGATCTGTTTTGCAGACTACCAAACATCTGGATTAAATAAAGTAAAACGATTCTTGGAAAATATTTGCATATTGGGGATTTGGTAATTTTGACTAAGATATAACACTTTCTCCAGTTTTTCTTTCCATATACAACATTTCCCATCTGTTTTACATTTAATTCACAGATCTGAAAAAGAAATAATCATTATATGAAAATCTTCTGAAAAGTTATGTACGCTGTCGACTTTCCTTCATTCCCATTTGCATTCATAAGATTACATTAACATTACCCTACACAAGGTTAATTATCCAATATTAGAATTTTTTTAAAGAATGTTAGATAAATTCATAGAGGACAGATCCCAGTTGCTGATTAGCTGATAAATATACTTTTTATTTTACTCCTTTTTCTTAACTGAAGCATTAATTATGTCTGATAATTCACTGCATATATTGTATTTAAATATTGTTATAGCTATTAAGGATTTCATTGGCTTGGACCTAAGCCAGTCATTGTATAAACAGAGCAGCTCTTTCCATTCATGAAAAGTATCAGGATACAAGTCCTATGTTAGGAAAGTAGGTGAGAGAGTGATCTACCTTGATTCTTTCCTATATTCCATTAAGCTGTCTCTCGTGGTAGACACTTACCTAATTTTGTCAAAATGGACTGCAAGCAGGATAGGAATTCACTATAATTATTCCCATTATTTTCCTCTACTCTGAATAGAATTCCAAGCAACTCTATCTAAATCTCCATCTGCAAATCTAAAGCAAATAATGAAAACAGTACACTTTTGAGATCTTCTGTTATTTGGTTATCAATAAATACATTGAGTTTAGTGGGATTGCTCCTAAAAATATAGACTAGCAGAGAGCATATATTTAAGTTTTAAATCATAACCAAACAATAGTGATAACCATTGCATATTTCTCTATTTATCCAGACAGAATTACATTTAAAAACCCCAAGAATGGGATAAACTTGCATATTTTATTGATGTTGGACAAAGTTGCTGTCACTTTCTCACGCAAGGCAAAGAAAGAAGGATTGTTCTAAAATTTTGTGGTGTCTGTACATTGGTTTAATTATAATTTAACCAAGGTTGTGTGCAAATGTTCATTGTATTATCATCTTTCTAGCTCTTTTCCCCGCAGCTCCCCTTGACTTTCCATGCTTTTTTTTAAAAAAACCTCCAGTACAAAAATATCTTAAGAAATTATTCCACATGAATATTTGCATAGTGGTGCCACTATTGTCATGACTAAGAAAAGATCCTACCCTTAAGAAATGAATGGAGAATGTCTCCTTCCCTTGGAAAACTATTGTGTGACTGAGTTTCTGACAAATAAATCTGGAAGAGAATTTTAAAAGGCCATTTGTGCTCAGTTGTAATTTTTATGGAGTTACTTACCTCATTCATGTAAGATATATAAATAGGGATATGCTTGTGAAATGAGGAATACATGTGTGAGGTGATATGGCTTTCCTCTGCTTTAGCATCACTTCAGGAACTGTTGTGCTCAGTGTGGCTCTTCTCCAATAATTGAACTGGGCCAGGAATACTTGCTCCAACAGAGAAGGTTCAAAAAAGATTCTTACCCGAAGCACTTAAATCACTTTAGGAAATAAAATAGTGGTATGAAGAATGAAATATTTCAATTTTACCTCTACCATAATTTCTCAAAATAAAATACATTCTGGATAAGAAAAAAAAACCGTTTTCATTCTTTACAATCACCCAAACTTTAGACTGTACCTTCTTTTTGTGATATATTCTCCTACAGCCTATTTTTTTCAACTCTTTCCCTGACCAGACTACTTGTCATCCTGTTGTCATATATCAAATGAAGACTGAGGCAAACTGGGGCAGCTGAGCCAATTGGCAGATTATGTCCCTTTTTTTCCAGTGGTTGCTGTAGTATCAGTAGAGAAAAAGGAGCTAAGAGTATCAGTGTAGAAAGGAAGTGTTGTCAGATCATGTACTCAGATCATTTTTTCCCCCTAAGATATGCTTTTGGGTAGGATGATTTGTTCAAATCAGGATATTAGTCGGCATAAAATACTAATGACAATTTTGAAGTCCTAAAATGGATGAACCTGTTTTGGTTTTCACTGCACATATTTAAAAATACTCATCCAATTTTTTTCCTTAACTGGATACCCTCCAAGTAACATCTAAAATCCTAGCTAATGGATGTGATTGTAGAGGAAAGGTATACACAAACACTTTTCTGTAAAAAATAAAATATTTAGACAATTTATTGTAGTTCCTGTTTTTCATTGTTCTCAATAGAATAGTTTTTAAACTGTATATTTTAAAATCAGAGAAAAGTTAAAAAAAACAAAATGGCCAGCAATGCCAAAGAAAAGGGAATGGGTCTCTTAAAATTTATACCATATATAAGTTACTTCTGTTTAGCACACTTGTTTGATACAAAAACAATTGTCATAGATCTATTATATGCAGAGGTGGGTTGCTGCCGGTTCGGCCCGATTCGATTGAACCAGTAGTGGAATTCAGGCCTGCCATGCCCCCGAACCGGTTCCCTTGGGGCAGCTTGACCGCCACCAATTTTAGTGACTGTGGATGCGCGGTTCACTGTAAATTGTTCTGCGAATGTGCAGAACAATTTACATTGAATAGTGCACTTGTGCACAGCATGCGTCTGGCACGCGTGTGCATATTGTGCATGGATTGAGAACCGGCAGTAACGCCGGCAGCAACCCATCCCTGGTTATACGTAAGCCATACTTTTGTATTTCATTATAATTTTGCACTGTACACTTATTTTTGAATTATTGTATATGCAAGGAATGTACAAACTACCATCTTTTCATAATGTCTCCTATTGTTATGCCGTAGCTCAGTGATGGCGAACCTTTTTAGCACCGAGTGACCAAACCAGAATGTGTGGGTGCACAGGCACACATGCATGCCAGATACCTGAAGACCAGCTGAGTTTTTGGATTTCTGGAGGGTGTATGCATGCCAGCCAGCTGGTCTTCATGTGCACTGGAGCATCGGAAATGCAAAGACCAAGTGACTGGAACACATGCTGCTGGTCTTTGGGATTCTGTTGCTTTGGCATGCATGAAAACCAGCTGGCCGGCAGAAACCAGAAGAACAGCTGGTGGTGGTGCATGTGCCCACAGAGAGGGCTCTGCATGCCACCTCTGGCACATGTGCTATAGGTTCACCATCATGGCCCTAGCTATTATCTCAGATGAACAGAAGCAGATAGACAAAAATCTATATGCTTCCTATGAAAAAAGCAAATGACACTTGTCCTTATGACATAATGTTTTTATGTGCCATAATCACCAACACACATCTGGAAGCCAAGAACATGTGACTATCAGGCAGCAACCCTAATGCCATCAGTACAACCATCTTGGAGAGCATAGTAGGAATTTCTGTATCTTTCAATATGAATTGCTGCTTACTCTTTTATTTCTAGTGATTCCCCTGAACAGTGACTGCCAAATAGACTTCTTTGTGCCAATTTATATGGACAGTTTCAGAGAAAGCAGAGGGTGAAACCGATACAGCTTAAATATTTAATTTTGGTTGTTAAATCTGAAGTACCATGCAATAGCAGTTCTGTTTTTGGCTTCTTATTTATTATGTCTTCTGTGGACATGAATCTAGTATTTTCCAAGAAGGTGCTGTACTTTGGACATTCTCAATCTTATTCTTTATGTAGCCAAGTGCTCATTTGACTAATGTTTGCGCAAGTTCTAATGTCAATGTGAAATTACACAATATATTAAAGTTGATAACATGTCAAATAAAGGTGGTAGCAAAAATGTGATTGATTTAAACAGGAAAAACCTTGTTTCCAATGTGTCCCTTACAGGTGCTAGAGATACATCTGGGTATTCTGGCTCATAAGAAGTATCCCATTATTTCATTAAAGGAGGCAGCTCCACAGAAATATGTTTTTGTCTATAGAGTCATAGTAAAATGACCGAGGGAATCAGCAAGAACAAGAATTATTATCTGAATACGTAGCTTTGGAAATATCACTAAAATTTCAGAAGTTTACCATTCTCTTCATTGATAATTGAGGTTGATGGTGTGTGAAAAGAGCTGAAAAGAGCATTATGAATCTCTATTATTCATTTATTAGTTACAAAATAGACATGACTTCCAGATATCAGGGCACTGTATAAGATTATGATTAGAATCCTACAAAATTCAATAAAATGCAAATCAAGCACAATCAAGCAACAACCACAACAGAAGATAATAAGCTGAGCAGAACAAATATGTCCCATCATTATAAGTAAGCCACTAAAACTATTCATAGAAACAGAAAATTTAAGTATGTAGAGGAGTTAAAGATTCTAGTCCTGCCCACTTAATTTCTATTCTTTGTGTGTTAACAAGAATGTCTCCAAAGGCTTTCCATCAGCTGAGGAGGTGTTGTCTGATTATTTATTCTTTTCTTATCTTTACAATAAACACCATGCCCTCCAAAAGAAGTAGTAGAACCTTTATGCAGAGAGGCACATTTATAAGCTTTCTAAGTTTGTCATTAATTAAATATTAATTCATATTTAATAATAAAAAGAGCCAGTTTAATGTAGTGATTAAAATGCTTGCCTAGAAAGCAGGAGATTATGAGTTCTAGTTCCTTATATATCCAAGCTAGCTGAGTGATTTTGGACTAGCCTCTCACTCAGCTTGAGTGATTTGTACAGCAATAAAGGCAGAATAAAAATCTAATTAATTAACTAATCTTGCACTTATGCTTTAAATAAATCCTCCAACATAAAATTTAGCAATAATTTTATTCATACCTGAGAGTACTATGTATATTATATTTGCATGGATAAAATCAAAGGCTAGTCTCAAAATTATACGCAGTCTTGGGAAAAGTTGGCACTGATGTCCAGCAGATCTAGGAATGTGCTGCCTTGCAAAATGTAAGCATGGCATTAAGAAGATTAGCATTCAGAAAAATTGGCTTAGCAGAGCCATTTAATAATTACTTGAGTAAAAAGGGAAAACTGGATGACTGTCTCACAACTATTTCACTGTTTAATCTGCTGAGCCAATATCAGGTCTTAATAAAGGTCCTCACAACATAAGCTTGATGGAAATATTAATTAAAATGGTTTCCTTAAAATTTGGGAAGTAAAATTTTGATCCAGATTGTTTAGTTTTCTTATCGAAAGCTTAATGAAAAAGGACTAATCTGCTAGTTTTAAAAAAATGTGGCATTTTCTCAGAGGTTGATTCATTGTAAATTAGAAGTGTGAGTCCCAAGAAGCAATCCAGGAAACCATAATAAAGTATCGGGCTCTGGAGTATTCTTTTAAGCAACCAAGAAGCGCTTAGCAAATGGTAGCAGATTTAACTTTCCTGAATCATTTAGATGTGATAATCCAGCAATATGCAATTGTGTTTTTTAAAAAATAATCATATATATTAAAATTTAAATTCAGGAATAAAGATTTAAAATGAGACACTTGCAGGCCAATTTTGTGCATATTTATTGGCAAACACATTGCACTACATTCTGCGTTGTTATCGATGTGTTCCAGTGCATAGCGCTGCAGATTTTCGTTAAAGGGACTTAAGAGATACTGTTAAGGCATTCAGACAGGAAAAGCTCTGGGCATCTTCCCAGCAGTGCCCCTTGGGATATACAATGAGTGATTTCATCATCCATCACAGATTATGAATTGTCTGGTTACACGTGGCAGTGCCTTCTCCCGGCTGCTACTTTGCTTGCCCACACAAGCTGGATGCAATTCAATTCACTTCAGTTCTTTTTTTCTTCTAGTGAAGCTTGACTCATTCTAAAATCTACATGAAATAATTTCAAAAAGCCTGAACAAATCCATAAGAGTGCTAGTGTGATTTACTAGCAAATCCTAAACAGCAAAATTGCTAATAAAGGAAAGAGCACTCTTCAAAATGTTGCCCAAAGAGGACAACAAAGAAACCACAAATTTTGTCCCTTTCAGGGTGCTATTCTATTGACTATGATAGAGTATTGCTGTGGAATCTGGCTGTTGTCAACATATCCTTTCAATGTATAATTTTCAAAATGCATGTATTAGATAAATCAAGGCACTAGGTAGTTTGATTTTATTTTTTGTAACTACACATGCACAGTGACCTAGCAAGGCTTCTCAACTGAAAGTTTTGCAATTCAATACCCAAGCATCATGTGAAGGGGTGAGTTCCAATTTGTGGCCCAGTTCCTGCCAACCTAGCATTTCAAAAACATGTAAATGCAAGTAGATAAACAGGTGTCACTTCAGTGGGAAGGTAACAGTGTTCTGTGCGTCTTGGCGTAGAGTTATGCCAGTCACATGACCATGAAAGCATCTTCAGACAATGCTGGCTCCCACAACTAGGATTCAGAGATGGACACTGCCCCCTAGAGTCATATACACCCAGAGATACACACACAGGGAGAAACAATATATGTGTCTGTGTTTGAATGCATTCCAACTGTTAGGTGGGTAGGAGGTGGGACAAGTAACAGAAGCTCACCCCATTGTGTAGAGCTCAGATCATGAACCCAGGGTTGTCAGTTCTCCAGCTGACAAGTTCAGCACCTTTAACTGCTGAGCCATCACACCCCATATATATAGAAAGACATAGAGATAGAGAGAGATTATACACATATGTATGTATGTATGTATGTATGTATGTATGTATGCATGTATGTATATATATGATAGATAGATAGATGATAGATGATAGATGATGATAGATAGATAGATAGATAGATAGATAGATAGATAGATAGATAGATAGATAGATAGATGATAGAGAGGTGATAGAGATACGTAGATATATAGAGATATATGTATATTTGCCATAATGCAAAATAAAAATATGATACAATATAAATAGAAAATGACAGCTCTTCTGCCATGTATCCTCCATCTTCCTGCTTTCATTCATAAAGTTGTACTACCTATGTGAAAAGCAGGAATGACATTTGAAAATACACATAGAATTCATAAATTCAATTGCAATTTCTTGAACAACTTCACTGTATTCCCTATGTTTTCACTGATCCTTTCATTCTTTGTACTGCTATATACCCTAGATCAATCCATAATCGGGCAAAAGGTGAAGCAAATGTAGGCATTTGATAATGTACAGCCTGGCTTTTCTTAAAGTGCACAGTGTTAATTTTACACCAGAAGAAATTTGTCATAAGTCTACTTTGTAATAAAGGGATCAAAACCAGATTGAAGCTGTACGTGTTGTGAACTCAGTAATGGCATAAATGGGTCTATTCAGCTAAGGGAAGAATGGTGGGCACCATCACTTGGGTCATACGCAGGGAAAAGAATAGTAGCCTTTCTCAGGTATAACACACTTTTAAGAAAATGTCCAGCAGAAGCAAATCTCAGCGGGGAGGTTAAGAGAGGAAGCAAAGCTTCTCCTGTGAGATACAAGGGGACAGAATGAAAGGAAAAGAATATTTTTACTACTAGCCTATTTCTTTCCTATTTTGGGGGCGGGAAGATAAGATCTTCAATTTAGCTGTATGCCATCCTCTGGAAATACCTGATTATAGCATAAAAGGGCCATTACTATCTGACAGTTGAAAAAGGCTCTGAGAAAGTCAGCAACCCCAAACTGTGCTACAGTGAGTGCAGAATTGAGGGATAAAGTTGGAATGGTTTAAACATATCTGCCCTGTAAATAATATAGACCCAGAGATGTCAGCTAAGTATGTGTTCAGAGTTTTGCAGTCCCAATATGGCAGCTCCAATTTAATTCTTCACTGCAAGGAAATACAAAAAGTAGAAGAGCAGCTTTGGAAAGCAGAGTACAGAGTTAAACTCAGCAATCAATAAACTTATCAACCACTTCTTCTACATCAGTGGTTGAAGCAAAAGTTTGGCTAAGAGGATTAAATTAAAGAGGATGTTCATGAACTCTAATCATATTATTCAGTCATTAAATACACTGTACTCAAATTCTGTCTTTGCTATGTCCTTCCTGACTATGAATATAATACCAATCCATTTTGGGGCTCCTGAATAGTAAATAGTATGATCTTCTGATTGAAAGTGTCCAATTACAGCCCATATCATTTCCCTGATGCTTAAGGTGTCAATGCGAGATATAGTATAGTCTTTATTGTCATTGTACAAAATAAATACAACAAATTTGGTTTTAGCCTCACTGGTGCAAAATTATAGCAGAAAAGAAGAAAGAAAAATAAAAAAAACTAGTCATAGTTTCCCTATGTGCATGGAGTGATTGCGGTTGTGTTTAAGAGTCTGACATCCCAAGGATAGAAACCTATTTTTAAACCTATTTGTTCGGCTGGCTATGCTTTAATGTCTTCTGCCCGATGGTAGAAGTGCAAAGAGACACTGACCAGGGTATGAATTATCTCTGAGTATCTTCCTTACTTTGCTGGCGATGTCAGTGGTGTTAGAGGGCAACCAATGGTTACTTGTGCCAAACTGATCACTCTCTGTAGTGCCTTTCTGTCCGCAGCAGTTAAACCAGCATACCATGCTATAATGCAATAAGTGAGGACATTTTCTCTTGTGGACCAATAGAAAGAGGTTATCAGCCATTGTTCCACCTGATTTTTTCATAGGACTCTAAGGAAAAGAAGTCTCTGTTGGGTCTTGCCAATCACCAGGGATGTGTTGTTTTTCTCTGTGCTTCCAAAAATCTAGCACCATCTCCTTTATCTTACTACTATTTAGATGTATGTTATTTCATGTAATGTAACAGTCATTTCATCTTTCATTGTGTTGGACTACACATGTTCCTGCTTCTTAAATTTCATGTTTCCATTGTAATTCTTCCTATGCAGCTTTAAATGTACTTTCCCCGAAAGGCAACATGAGCAACTAAATTCTGGAATACTTTATCTAACACAATTAGCTCTCTGGAAGATCTTCAACTCTTCCTCAGTAGCATATAGAATGCCATCTGACCTGGGGGGGGTCCATCATCTGGCACTATATCAGCACTTTACACCATTTATCCATGAGGTTTTCTTAGTAAAATACAGAAGTGGTTTATCATTACTTCCCCCCTATGAAGTAATGCCTTTGCCATTGTCACTAACGTAATAACTGGCCTCCAGCACATCCCTATATTATTGCTGCCCAATATAAGTGCCTGATTGATTTAGTGAGACAGCCGGGATCATGTTCATCCCTTCAGTGACCCTGTTGGGATTATATACCCTTGTCATCATCCCTTTTACAGCTTCTACCACAATGAAACAGCACAGAAAACATTGGGAAAGGGAAGCTGTCAGATTTTTCTCTTGCTCTATTAATTAATTGATGTATCCATGTACAATACACTTTTTTCAAAAGTGATGTACATATTATATAGAACAGGAGGACCTTTGGAGGTTCAAGGCTTTACTCATATTCACTCTTTAAAAAAGCATAGAATAAGAGAGTTGGAAGGGACCTTCAGTAGTCCCTGACTCCTTAAAAATGCAATGGTGTTATTTGATAATATTTGAAGATAGAAAAAAAGTGTTTTTTTACATTTTAATTACATAAATTACATTATATTTAGTAGGCATTCTACTATCCTCACCTTCTTTCTCCTTCTTCCTTTTTTGGGAGGACAATACTAACAAGCAACCCAGAAGCCAAATACGGAACTTCTACTCCTCCATAGTGGCATTCTTAATAAGCCAAGATGGTATCAAAAGAACCACAAACATTATGATGACATTGTACAAAAGATGCAATTCAATACTTTTATCACTCTAATAAGCCCATCTTGTTATTTGCTTCATGATGTCATGGACTATGGTGTGTGTGTGTGATGCCATTGGGAGAAAATATAAATCTATTGCAAAGAAATGGATCCAAACTAATGTTAATTACAGAACTATTAAACTGATTCTTCATGCAAGCAATATTTTATTTAATATTTTACAAAAGCAGACTTGTTGAGAGGATAATGTCAAATGAATATGCAGGTTTCAGAAAAGATAGAATGAAATGAGATTACATAGCTAGCATATAATAGATAATGGAAAGAGCCAAAGAATATAAGTGGGTTTAAACTTTTTTGTTCTTTTTCTACAGAAAGGTCTTTGACAGTGTAGATCATGCCAAAATGTTGAACATTGAATGGTTAATGGGATGTATCACATAACACCCTATTATTCTAAGGAACTTTACAGTGAACAAGAAGCTATTATGAGAACTGAGAGTAGTTCAGAACAGAGAAGGTGTGAGAAAAGATACATATGGTCCCCTATTAAAAGAATGGCAGAATAGCAAAGGAGGACAGCTGGAATAAAAATTGGAAGCTGAAGAAAATAATTTAAAAGATGCAGATAAGAACATTATGTTAGCCAATTAAAATGATTTATAAAAACTCATTATGAAGATAAAAATGGAAAGTCAAATATCTGAGTTAATGTTCTTCTTCTTCACTTCCTCTTTTACCACTTCAGTTGTCCCAGAGTAATACAAAGTTCTGACTCTTGCTCTTCTGATGGCCTCAAACATTGTTAGTTGATGTAGTTGCATTTTGTCTTTGATATTGTCTTTTTCTGGGTCTGCCTTGAATTCTTTCACCTTCTCCTCTTATTGTACATGCCTTGAAGTAACATCAATGGAAAATTGGAAAATTGGCTGTTTAGTGAATTTACAGGTGATAGGGTGAAGAATTGAAAGTGATATATCTGGGTTTTTTTAACAGAAGGGTAAAGTTGGAGTGTGTGTTGGAGAAATAGAGATGAACTTATTTCTATGGACAAAGCAATGTTCTATGTAGTGATAATGTGTTGCTGTGAAATGTGGCCAAAAATGAAGGCGGAATGCTCCCTTGAGGTGACAACAGCAGCAGAAAGCAAAGAGTAAGCAGAGACTTTGAATCCAATTGAAAATTCCTTCCAATCAAAGTACTGTTCACTATCTACCAGTCTATAATTGATCTCCTCTGTTGATAAAGCCTTAAGGACTTTCCTTCCTGAGATTTTTTTTTACTTCAAAGCCAGCAGACTGAATTGCAGATAGAGAGAACTGACACTGTGCCAGGTGGGTTTCAGTTGCTCTGCTCTGTTTTCAGCTTAGTACATTTCTGCTCTAGTTATCTCAGGCACAGCAGCCATCACATTGTAGTTCCCCAAAGCACCAACCAATGAACTGCAATAAACAACATTGTAAGCCATTATACTGGAGAGTACTTGGAACTTTAGCTAATTAGGCCTTCTGCCAGCCAGGTGAATGTGCTGCATCAAATGGCCAGTGAATTAGCCAAAGGATATATTTTTGTCCTGCCAAACATCTAAACAAGGCAAAGTGAAATGTGTATATCAACTCATACTGAAAAGTCCCCAAATCTATCCCCAACTTTTAAAACTTATAACAAGAAAACCAAACTTTGTGGATGCCAACACAATGGTGTAATAAACAGGAACATGGTATATTTAACGGGCTCAATGGCTAAGACGCTGAGCTTGTCAATCAGAAAGGTTGGCAGTTTGGTGGTTCAAATCCCTAGCACTGCATAACAGAGTGAACTCCCATTACTTGTCCCAGCTTCTGCCAACCTATCAGTTCAAAATGCAAAATGCAAGTAGAAAAATAAGAACCACCTTTTGTGGGAAGGTAACAGCGTTCCATGCGCCTTTGGCATTTAATCATGCTGGTCACATGATCACAGAGGTGTTATCGGACAGCGCTGGCTCTTCGACTTTGAAACAGAGATGAGCACTGCCCCCTAGAGTTAGGAATGACTAGCACATATGTGCAAGGGAAACCTTTACCTTTACCTTATATTTAAAGTTTCATCTATGGCACATTACATATATTGTTTTATTATGCTCTTTCCTCCACAAACATTAGGTCCTTTCAGTACTAAATTCAGCAGAGTAAGTCAACTCAGGCTGCATCTGCCATTGTTAGACTCAGCTTTACTTAGAATGAAAAAAATATGTTGAAATAAGAAGTGAAAACTAATTGTATTAGATTGCATGCTATCAAGTCATTGTCAACTCTTAAGCTATATAGATCCCCCACCCACACTAATCTGCTCTATTAGTGTACCCATCACCACTGTAAATGAGCTGTTCCACTTTGTTGCTGGTTGTCCTTTTCTCTTTTCTTTCACATTTCCCAGTATTAGAATCTTCTCTAGAGAGCTAAGCCTTTGCATAATGTCTCTGAAGCAGGATAATTTGAGTCTGTTCATTTGTGCCTCAGGCGAGAACTCTGGGTTGATTTGTTCAATGAACCATTTGTTTGTTTTCTTGGTATTCTGTCCATATTATTCACAAGAGTCTTCTCCAATGCCAAAGTCCAAAAGCTTATTGATTTATTAAAACTAGCTATTTCTTTTAAATAGCAAATTGTATTGCAGTAAAAATAAATAAATGAAGAAATGTTTTCAAATTTATCTTAAGTTTCATGCATTTTCCTTTCAGAAATAAAATGATAGGATGTACAGATCATGGAGACTGGTTTCATATTCAAGTTTCTGCATATTTTATAAATCCCTTGCCAACCAAAGAATATGAGAAAAAAAGTTTTTGCTTCACTTTCTGTCTGGCATGGAGCAACAGGAAGTGTGGATGATAAAAATATCAGAAAGGCCTCCAAGTAGAGTAATGTGCAGATTTTCATAATAAAACTAAGTTAAGTATCTGGTGATAAAAGCAACTTTTGAGAAAAAAACATTTTCTTCTGTATCAGATAACTCCTTGACTGGAATAATAATCTAGTTTGGTGTCTTCTACATCCTGGCTTCCATCTCCTGAGATGATTAACTGGGATCTGTATTATACATCTGAATTTAATATGCCATTATATTTGCTCATGTTAAACTAATGGATCGTGTTGAATCTGTTCTGTTATACTGTATGTAAGTTTTATTCTCACTTTGTGCTGAACTTCTATAATAATAATAATAATAATAATAATAATAATAACAACAACAACAACAACAACAACAACAACAACAACTCCGCCGTTGCCGGTCCCAAGCCCAGAGGAGAAAGGAGGAGGGTTGGGGTCAGGTTGGCAACCTGGCCCCATAAAAAAGCCCCGCCAACCCATACAATATGGTGAAAGAAACGAATAAAAATTTTATACTGCATCGGTCATCGCGCGGGTTAACAAGGGCCGCGGTGGATGTTGGGGTCCCTGGACATCCGTCGACAAGTGGGCTACAAGTGGACCAGCCAACCAAATGACAAAAATATAGTGCAGATGAAAACCGTGCCATAATGGCCTGTTACTACAACTCAGAGCCAGAAAAAAGAGGTTATTTGAAGCGAATGTATGAATTATGGAAACAACAATATCCAGATTCAAATGTTAGTGAACAACAACTAGCAGATCAAAGGCAATTTATTATACGGAATAAAGTGTTTAGTGAAGTTGAACTTGAGGAAATTCAGGCAAATTGCAAAACCAAAAAAAACAATATCACAAGCGGAAATAACTGATATTCAAAACACAACTAAAGACATTATAGTAGAACTCCCAGAAGAAGCTCTCGGGAAGAAATAACACCACCACCACTAGAACCAGTTATCACTGAACCAACTGATGAACTAACTCAAAAACAAAAAGAATTGAAGGATAAGATCATGGAGCATTTTCTGCTTAATGAAGAAAGATAACGTTTACCATCACTAAAAACTGTTCCTAAGAAAATTTTGGCCCCTATCATGAAATTGGTTAATGCAGTGTTTTCAACAATTGAATCGGGATCCATCTTGGAAACGAACCAGTTAATGTGCAGCGCAGCTGTAATAGTCACTAATGAACTAGGCATTAAAATCAAAGTACCTAGTCACACAACAAAAAAAGCATCTAAGCCAAAGTGGAAAATCCAATTAGATCAAAAAGTCAAAAAATTAAGGACAGATGCTAGTAACTTAAAGAACATGCATGAGCAATGGCTTAAAAATAACAAAATCATAGATCGGCTAATCAGAAGATATAGATTGGATACAAGAAACATCAATGAAGCTGTAGAGATTGTAAAACAGCAGATAACAGCAACAGCTAGAAAAATTGAAAGATATGAGGCACGAATCATCCAATATAAACAAAATCAGCAATTTCGATCAGACCAACGGCGTTTTTATCAAAGTCTTAATGTAAATGGTGACACCAAAAGTGAAAAACCAGAAAAACAGGCCACAGTTGAATTCTGGAAAGAATTGTGGGAAAATGCAAAGGACTACAACAAGGAAGCAAAGTGGATACATGACTTTGAGAAAAGCATTGGCAACAAACGAATGCAAGTATTAGAAATAACAACTGAGTTGGTCAAAAATCGAGTAAAAAAGGTAAAGAATTGGACATCACCTGGAAAGGACCAATTACATGGTTTCTGGCTCAAATATCTGACTAGTTTACATGCAATATTGGCCAGGCAACTGAATGAAATTTTACAAAAGGGCCAAATTGATGAATGGTTGACAACTGGAAAAACATACTTGATTCAGAAAGCTGCAACTAAAGGAACAACACCTGTAAACTACAGACCAATAACATGCTTGCCAACAACCTTCAAATTACTCACAGGCATTATTGCAGATAACATGATGGATTATTTGGAAATAAACAACATCTTGCCAGTAGATCAAAAAGGCAACAAAAGAAGGAGCAGGGGCACAAAAGATCAGCTCCTAATTGATAAAATGATATTAGAAAATTGTAAGAACAGAAAAATGAACTTGAATATGGTCTGGATTGATTACAAAAAGGCATTTGACTCACTGCCACATAGTTGGATCATAAAATGCTTAGAAACAACTGGCATTAGCAAAAATATTACATCCTTTACTGAAAAGGCGATGAAACAATGGAGAACTGAGTTGGCAGTAGGGAATGAGATCTACGGAATGGTTAATATCAAGCAAGGAATTTTACAGGGTGATTCACTTTCACCTCTTCTCTTCATCATCGCAATGATCCCACTATCAGTAATCTTAAAAAAATGAAATTAGGCTACCAAACAGCCAAAGAAGCTGAAAAAATTTCGCATTTACTATATATGGACGATTTGAAACTCTATGGAAAGTCAGAAATAGAAATCCAATCATTGACAAACACAGTCCGAGTATTCAGCACCAATATTTCAATGCAGTTTGGCATGGAAAAATGCGCCACTGTATCCATAAAAATGGGCAAAATCACTTCATGTGAGGGAATTGAAATGCCCAATGGCCAACTAATTAAATGCAGCGAAAATGAAGCCTACAAATACTTAGGCATTCTGCAGTTGGATAACATCAAGCATGGAGAAGTAAAAACTATTGTCAGGCGAGAGTACACCAACAGAGTTAGGAAAATTTTGAAATCTAAATTGAATGGTGGAAATACAATCAAGGCCATAAATACCTGGGCAATACCAGTTATAAGATACACAGCTGGTATAGTTAACTGGACACAAGCAGATTTGGACATTTTGGACCGAAAAACCAGGAAACTAATGACAATGCACTACAGTTTACATCCACGTGGTGATACTGATAGACTATATCTGCCCCGAAAATCAGGGGGCAGAGGATTATTACAAGTGAAGCAAACAGTTGAAGAAGAAAAACATGCACTGGCTGATTATTTAAAAGAAAGTCAAGAACATCTATTAATCAAAGTAAAGAACAAAAATCTACTGAAGGCCCTACAGACGAAACAAGAATAAAGAAAAAATGTGATAAAATCAAGAATGGAGAGTTGGCAGAACAAAGCACTGCATGGCCAATTTCTGGAAAAAATAAAAGATAAAGTGGACAGTGAACAAACTTGGTTATGGTTAACAACAGGTACATTAAAGAAAGAA
Source organism: Thamnophis sirtalis (assembly GCF_051295495.1). Taxonomy (NCBI): domain Eukaryota; kingdom Metazoa; phylum Chordata; class Lepidosauria; order Squamata; family Natricidae; genus Thamnophis; species Thamnophis sirtalis. The sequence continues at coordinate 128,361,886 of NW_028261382.1, read as the reverse complement.
ACAGAGTCACTAATCATGGCTGCGCAAGAACAAGCTATCCGCACAAATGCCATTAAGGCCAAAATCGAAAAATCCTCTGATGATGCCAAATGCAGATTTTGCAAAATGAAACTGTTGATCACATACTCAGCTGCTGTAAAAAAAATTGCGCAGACTGATTATAAATTTCGGCACAATTCAGTGGCACAAATGATCCATTGGAATTTGTGCAAAAATTATAATATTAAAACAGCAACAAACTGGTGGGAACATCAGCCTGAAAAAGTCACCGAAAATCAGATGGTCAAGATCTTGTGGGATTTCCGTATACAAACGGACAAAATACTGGTGCATAATACACCAGACATCACACTGGTTGAGAAAAATAAGGTCACAATCATAGACATCGCAATACCAGGTGATAGCAGGGTTGCCGAGAAGGAACATGAAAAAATAGCAAAATACCAGGACTTAAAAATCGAAATTCAACGACTATGGCACAAACCAGCAGTGGTAATTCCAGTGGTAATTGGCACACTGGGTGCTATTCCAAAAGCACTGGAATTACATTTTAAAAAGTTAAAAATTGACAAAATCACCATCAGTCAAATGCAAAAAGCTGCACTGCTTGGATCTGCACACATATTACGAAAATACATTATGACGTCCTAGGCCCCTGGGTGGGGCCCGACTAGTAACCAATGCCAAATCCAGCGAAACAACTGGCCGCTGTGATACAATTGTATAATAATAATAACTCCGCCATTGCCGGTCCCAAGCCCGGATGAGAAAGGAGGAAGGTTGGGATCAGGTTGGCATCTCGTCCCGTAAAAAAACCCCCGCCAACCCATACAATATGGTGAAAAAAACAAATAAGAATTCCATACCGCATCGGTCGTCGCGCGGGTTAACAAGGGCCGCGGCGGATGTTGGGGTCCCTGGACATCCGTCGACAAGTGGGCTACAAGTGGACCAGCCAACAAAACGACAAAAATATAGTGCAGATGAAAACCGTGCCATAATGGCCTCTTACTACAACTCAGAGCCAGAAAAAAGAGGCTATTTAAAGCGAATGTATGAATTATGGAAACAACAATATCCAGATTCAAATGTTAGTGAACAACGACTAGCAGATCAAAGGCGATTTATTATACGGAATAAAGTGTTTAGTGAAGTTGAACATGAGGAAATTCAGGCAAATTGCAAAACCCAAAAAACAATATCACAAGCGGAAATAACTGATATTCAAGACACAACTAAAGACATTATAGTAGAACTCCCAGAAGAAGCTCTCGGGGAGGAAATAACATCACCACCACTAGAACCAGTTATCACTGAACCAACTGATGAACTAACTCAAAAACAAAAAGAATTGAAGGATAAGATCATGGAGCATTTTCTGCTTAATGAGGAAAGGCAACGTTTACCATCACTAAAAACTGTGCCGAAGAAAATTTTGGCCCCTATCATGAAAATGGTTAATGCAGTGTTTTCAACAATTGAACCGGGATCCATCTTGGAAACAAACCAGTTAATGTACAGCGCAGCTGTAATAGTCACTAATGAACTAGGCATTAAAATTAAAGTACCTAGTCATACAACAGAAAAAGCATCAAAGCCAAAGTGGAAAATCCGTTTAGAACAAAAAATAAAAAAATTAAGGGCAGATGCTAGTAACTTAAAGAACATGCATGAGCAACGGCTTAAAAACAACAAAATCATAGATCGGCTAATCAGGAGATATAGATTAGATACAAGAAACATCAATGAAGCTGTAGAGATTGTAAAACAGCAGATAACAGCAACAGCTAGAAAAATTGAAAGATATGAGGCACGAATCATCCAATATAAACAAAATCAGCAATTTTGATCAGACCAACGGCGTTTTTATCAAAGTCTTAATGTAAATGGTGACACCAAAAGTGAAAAACCAGAAAAACAGGCCACAGTTGAATTCTGGAAAGAATTGTGGGAAAATGCAAAGGACTACAACAAGGAAGCAAAGTGGATACATGACTTTGAGAAAAGCATTGGCAACAAACAAATGCAAGTATTAGAAATAACAACTGAGATGGTCAAAAATCGAGTTAAAAAGGTAAAGAATTGGACATCACCTGGAAAGGACCAATTACATGGTTTCTGGCTCAAATATCTGACCAGTTTACATGCAATATTGGCCAGGCAACTGAATGAAATTTTACAAAAGGGCCAAATTGATGAATGGTTGACAACTGGAAAAACATACTTGATTCAGAAAGATCCAACTAAAGGAACAACACCTGAAAACTATAGACCAATAACATGCTTGCCAACAACCTTCAAATTACTCACAGGCATTATTGCAGATAACATGATGGATTATTTGGAAACAAACAACATCTTGCCAGTAGAGCAAAAAGGCAACAAAAGAAGGAGCAGGGGCACAAAAGATCAACTTCTAATTGATAAAATGATATTAGAAAATTGTAAGAACAGAAAAACGAACTTGAATATGGTCTGGATTGATTACAAAAAGGCATTTGACTCACTGCCACATAGTTGGATCATAAAATGCTTAGAAACAACTGGCATTAGCAAAAATATTACATCCTTTACTGAAAAGGCAATGAAACAATGGAGAACTGAGTTGGCAGTAGGGAATGAGAGCTACGGAATGGTTAACATCAAGCGAGGAATTTTCCAGGGTGATTCACTTTCACCTCTTCTCTTCATCATCGCAATGATCCCACTATCAGTAATCTTAAAAAAAATGAAATTAGGCTACCAAACAGCCAAAAAAGCTGAAAAAATTTCGCATTTACTATATATGGATGATTTGAAACTCTATGGAAAGTCAGAAATAGAAATCCAATCATTGACAAATACAGTCCGAGTATTCAGCACCGATATTTCAATGCAGTTTGGCATGGAAAAATGTGCCACTGTATCCATAAAAAGGGGCAAAATCACTGCATCTGAGGGAATTGAAATGCCCAATGGCCAACTAATTAAATGCAAAGAAAATGAAGCCTACAAATACTTAGGCATTCTGCAGTTGGATAACATCAAGCATGGAGAAGTAAAAACTATTGTCAGACGAGAGTACACCAACAGAGTTAGGAAAATTTTGAAATCTAAATTGAATGGTGGAAATACAATCAAGGCCATAAATACCTGGGCAATACCAGTTATAAGATACACAGCTGGCATAGTTAACTGGACACAAACTGATTTGGACCTTTTGGACCGAAAAACCAGGAAACTAATGACAATGCACTACAGTTTACATCCACGTGGTGATACTGATAGACTATATCTGCCCCGAAAATCAGGGGGCAGAGGATTATTACAAGTGAAGCAAACAGTTGAAGAAGAAAAACATGCACTGGCTGATTATGTAAAAGAAAGTCAAGAACATCTATTAATCAAAGTAAAGAACAAAAATCTACTGAAGGCCCTACAGACGAAACAAGAATAAAGAAAAAATGTGATAAAATCAAGAATGGAGAGTTGGCAGAACAAAGCACTGCATGGCCAATTTCTGGAAAAAATAAAAGATAAAGTGGACAGTGAACAAACTTGGTTATGGTTAACAACAGGTACATTAAAGAAAGAAACAGAGTCACTAATCCTGGCTGCGCAAGAACAAGCTATCCGCACAAATGCCATTAAGGCCAAAATCGAAAAATCCTCTGATGATGCCAAATGCAGACTTTGCAAAGAAGCTGACGAAACTGTTGATCACATACTCATCTGCTGTAAAAAAATCGCGCAGACTGATTATAAATTGCGGCACAATTCAGTAGCACAAATGATCCATTGGAATTTGTGCAAAAATTATAATATTAAAACAGCAACAAACTGGTGGGAACATCAGCCTGAAAAAGTCACCGAAAATCAGATGGTCAAGATCTTGTGGGATTTCCGTATACAAACAGACAAAATACTGGCGCATAATACACCAGACATCACACTGGTTGAGAAAAATAAGGTCACAATCATAGACATCGCAATACCAGGTGATAGCAGGGTCGCCGAGAAGGAACATGAAAAAATCGCAAGATACCAGGACTTAAAAATCGAAATTCAACGACTATGGCACAAACCAGCAGTGGTAATTCCAGTGGTAATTGGCACACTGGGTGCTATTCCAAAAGCACTGGAATTACATTTAAAACAGTTAAATATTGACAAAATAACCATCAGTCAAATGCAAAAAGCCGCACTGCTTGGATATGCACGCATATTACGAAAATACGTTACGACGTCCTAGGCCCCTGGGTGGGGCCCGACTAGTAACCAATGCCAAATCCGGCGAAACAACTGGCCGCTGTGATACAATTGTACAACAACAACAACAACAACAACAACAACAACAATAATAATAATAATAATAATAAAAAGACTGGATTGAGAGGCAGTTTGGAGTGGGTCTTGTATAAACTCTCTTTGAATTTATACCATAAGTACAGTTACTATAAGAGTGTTTTGACGTAGGCTTCCCCAAAAAGCCCGAAGCATATTCCTGGTGCCAGCAAAACTCCTTTTATTAAACAAATGTGAATTCCTCTCATTCACATTCAGCAAGGCCTGGTAAACAGTCTTTCAAAGATGAATTTATGACGACAGACCTTATCTAGTTTGGAAAGCTGCCATGCAAATACTTTCCAAACGCAGTACAGTGCAAGGAAAGACTTGGCACAAAGTCTCTGAGATTCAGGGACAGATCTTCACATTCCTGAAATGAATGAATGGGCGAGTGACCGAATTGTTTCCTGCAAAAGCCCACCCCCCTTTCACTCCTCTTATTTCCTTTGGGAAAGGCCATTCACCATCCACCTGTGGCTTTACTTCCAAGTCGACACTGATTTCTGAGATGTTCTTTTCTTCTGGCAGCTCTGCGCATGTGCACACTGGGAACAGGCTCCAGCTGTTCCTTTGCCTCACTTCCTTTGTCTAGCTCTGAAGGCAACTGAGAACTGCCAGATGGCCTTTGCCCCATCTCTGCCTCCGATGCAGACTCCTCACCCGAGCCTCCTCCAGCCTCAAGGACTGGCTCATGTTCCTCCCCAGCCTCCTCACTGTCTGACTTTGCTGCCAGCTCTGCTGGCCACTGGAGGGCCACAACAAACAGTGAATGACTAAGGAAGTAAATCTGAGAGAGGCTAGTGTGCCATGTTCCTGAATTTGACTTTTCCTACAATGGGGAAGTTGTTTTGCCTGCTGCTATGGTTTCAACCCCACCATAGAAAATTCTGCCAGCTGGGATTAATGCACCATCCCAGATTATTACTGTGCTATAGTTTTGGACAGATAGTGTTCCCTGAAACCAAAACTGTCTTATCCAAATTGGAACATTTTGTACATGTGAAACTTTGCTTTTCATTCTAATTGTTGCTGAGAGATAGAAAAAAAACCCAAACCAAAGTGGTTAATTTTTTTCCTGACATTAACCATTCAGTCATTTCCAATTTGGTGCATAATCAAATGCCACATAATTCCAAAGATAAAAATGTTTGCAAGAAACAATTTTTGACTAGGAAGTAGGTATAATTATGGATTGGGAAGCAGGCTGACCATCTGTTCTACTTTGTACCAGATAATCCAGTATCTGAACCAGGAGACATGGCTTCAAGGAATGTGATGAAGTAAACAAGTAATAATTTTGTAATTTTATCGACATGGTGATCTGCATTGCATTTTAAGTTTCATTATCAACATTATTACTAAGTTTGCATCTACCTTTAAAAATAGCGTGCAAATTTTAGGCAAATCTATATCTTTTATATTTATTTTTTGTGATATGCTTTATTTCTATCTCTTTTTCTTGGGAGTCAATGTATAATACAATAAAATTCTTTATTGGTCAGGTGTGATTGGACACACAAGGAATTTGTCTTCGTGCATATGCTCTCAGTGTACATAAAAGAAAAGATACATTCATCAAGAATCATAAGATACAACACTTAATGATAGCCATAGGATACAAATAAGCAATCAAATCATATTAGGAAACAATCAATATAAATCGTAAGGATACAAGCAACAAAGTTACAGTCATACAGTCATAAGTGGGAGGAGATGGGTGATAGGAATGATGAGAAGATTAGTAGTAGTGCAGACTTAGTACCGTATTTTTCAGAGTATAAATCACACAGTAGTATAAGACGCACCAAGATTTTGAAGAGGTAAAATGGGCCATACAGAGAGTTTGAGAGGCCTGCAAAGTGCTCCTGAGGGCTGGGGGAGGAGCAAAAATGAGCAAAAAATGGCCTGTTTTTCATGAAAATTGGCCTTTTTTGTCAAAAAAGGGGCATGCATAGCCTTTAGGAGGCTTGTAGAGTGTTCCTGGGGGCTCGAGGGGGCAAAAACAAGCAAAAATGGACTATTTTTGATCATTGCTGCCCCCCCAGCCTCCAGGAACACTTTGCAGGCCTCCCAAACCCTTTGCATGCCCATTTTTGTGAAGGGGTGGGGTTTCGAGATGCCAAAAATGTATTCAGTGTATAAGGTGCACCCAGATTTTCTTTTTGGGGGGGAAAGGTGCATCTTATAGTCTGAAAAATACAGTAAATAGTTTGACTGTTGAGGGAATTATTTGTTTAGCAGAGTGATGGTCTTCGGGAAAAAACTGTTCTTGTTCTAGTTGTTCTGGTGTGCATACTCTATAGCATCGTTTTGAAGGTAGGAGTTGAAACAGTTTATGTTCAGGATGTGAGGGGGTCTGTAAATATTTTCACAGCCCTCTTTTTGACTCGTGCAGTATACAGGTCCTCAATGGAAGGCAGTTCATAATACATATGAGCTCAAATACATTTATACCAAACGTTCTGCTGAATGACAATGATGAGTATCCAAAGCCCCATTGAGTTCACTTGCTTCTTTGCTTGGCCCATGGAGTCCCTTTTTTCCAACATCAAAAATTGACAATGGTACATTGTAGTACCAATTTTTTAAATGTCTGTGAAACAATCTCTGTAAGATATTGCAGGGCTAGGCAATATAAATCCATTGCTGCCCTCAGCTTCAACTTTCTATCCATTGAAGCTTCAAGATTGCATGATTAAAGTTCTATATCAAAATGGCAGCTGTTCAGTGACACAATGTTTTCATTTGCTTTTTTTTTTTAAAGGGAGGCAAGAAATGTGCTGAGCCTCTGTAAGCAAAACGTATTCATTTTCCTCATTAAAATCCTACCTCATAGCGCCCAAAGGGATTTTTTTTAATCTTTGCCCACCCTCTGACCTCACCTCATGATGGGATATGAGGTTTACATTTCTCAGAGGCCATATTAATATAAAGTCACTGGAGTAGATCAACAGGGACCACCTTAAGTTGAAGAGGAGAAGCAGTCTAAGTCTCTCTTGGTGTCCCGAAGCTATTAGAGCATAAATGAGGAGAAAGAGGCTTCATCTTAATCCAGCAAGATGGATAGGCTGTGAATTTGAAACCCATTAACTTAAGCAAAGTTAAACAAATCATGGCTTAATGAAAGATGTCACATTTTATTTTTCCAGTTTCTTCTGGATGTCCACATTGCTGTCCAAAGATTTCTGAAGTTATAATTGCATGCAGTGGATGTAAAAATAACTGACTTTAAGAGCTCCAGTTGATCTTGAATGTTTTCTTTCCCCAAATAAATCAAAGAAAGAAAAGAAAAATGTATGAAGGTACACTTAATTTGATTGCTTTATTTCTGTTTCATGTATGGTATTATGTCCTTATTTGCATTTGGAAGAGAAATGTAATGTAAAAAAATGATCCATGTGAAAGCTACACTTGATTACCTAGAACAATAAATAAAATGAAATATTTTGGTGTAGTTTCCACTTTATGCATGAAATGTTGCTTATTTCCCTTTATTTAACACCAAACAGTGTATTTATTAAATTTATATGCCACCCACCTGACTATCAAATGACTCTGGGTGGCTTACAATGCTTAAATACAATTCTTAAATATATAGTAGACATCTCATTCTATGTCTTAATAAGAATTTTTTTCTTCGACTTGGATTTTCAACACAAACCTTTTTGTGCAAATGTGCCTCTGTTGTTTGTTCCTTCTTTCCTCCAAGATATCTGATCAACCATTCATTAGCCCTTATATTATAAACAGAAATTTGGCAAACTAGTCTTCAGTTTCCTTAAGTAAACTTTGTCAAAGGTTTTCAAAAGGGAGCTATTTCCCCTTCCCACACTTTTATTTTTCATTAGCATCTGTTTTGCTTATTTTAAGGCAATTATGACTTTATAACTCTCTTAGAAAGAACTTTTATTTTTAACTATATGAGATTTTGTAGTATTTTGAAACAGGTTTTTTTACTGTGGCTCATGTTTAGTTGGAATCATTTTGTAACTTCAACCAAGATCCATATTTGTGTTACATTGAGATTTCTGCTATTTTTAATGGTATTGTTCCCATAAATAAGAAATCTACTACTGTGTTTATATCATTTAGTTATATACTTAAGTAATAGCTGCTTTGCCTATCACTGCAGAAAAAATACTGCACTTTTGCTTTTTTAAAGAAAATCTGAAAAATATGGGTTGCTACAGATCTGATTTCCTATAATCTATTCTTCCCATGATTTAAATTCTCATTCATGTTTTTTTGTCTTGATAATATGTCTATTTTTTCCAAACTTTTAAAAATTCAGTTATATCCACCTTCAATTTATTTTTTCTTCTTTTTAAAAAAAATAATGTAAATTAGTTATCTCAGCAAAGAATTGTGGGAGACAATTGTTCATTGCTGTGATATTTCTTTTAGGATTCTATTCTCTAAACAATTTGGAGACAAATTTTATAATCTACATTTCATACTGTGATCTAATATGATAGAAAATCATAGAATTTTCTTGCAAATCATCTTTGAGAAGTTATTATAAATCACCCTCATGTCGGAAGCATGTACTCGCTCCAATGCACAAAGCATAGGTCATTCCATACAAAGTTAAACTTCCAATGCAGATTTTAAACTCTTTCCAAAGAAACTTCAGAGTGATTGTTTAGATTTTGGAAATCTGAACATTTCCATTTTATGCCCATCTAGAAGCACTTTGAGTGAGTAGACTTATCAATTATTTTGCATGGTTGATTATATCATAAAAGTGCTTCTCAGTCTTTTTTTATATCACTTTCTAACATGCATTTCAATACTAATTTGTCTCTTTTCCATGTTACAATTTATGAGGAAAACTTTTCATGAACTATTGGAACTGCATTCAAAAGTTCTGAGAGACAACAGGTGCTGGTTTATTGAGTGCAGGTCTAATCTTAGACATTTTACTGATTTCCCAGCTAATTTAAGACCTAATTTATTGATTTCCATTTGGCCTGCCAGTCTTGTGCCATACACTTTCCTTCTTGCAAATTTCCCCCAACTAATTCCATCTTTCTATATTGTTCATGGAGCTCTTGTTTCTTGAAATAACTCAGTCTACTTTTTCTTTTCTGCCCCTTACATTTAGAGCTGCTTCCTAGAATTCCTTTAGGGGACCATTTATCTTGATTTTTGTAGGCACATCTCAAAATTCAAAATATTTTAGATTTATCTGTTTTAAATATATGGTGTATAGTTCAGCAAATGGCAGGATTCACTGAATCTTTTTGAGCTTGGAACCTAAATAGGGTCAGCCATGGTTATGAATGGGATAGAGGACCACACATCCAGGGCATTGTAGAGTTATAAAGTGGAAACAAACAGACATATATTGAAAGAAAACAAAAGCGAACTATTTCAATCTTTTTGCCATACCATGAAAACTGCATATATGTAGTCAATAATACAGCTAAGCTGTATTTTTATCTTTTAACAATGGATGGGATAGAATGGAATGGAATGGAATAACCACCTATATAATTCATTGAAATATGAGGCAAGTCTGTTAAATATAGAACTATATGTCTTTGTGATTAACATATATAATCTCATATTGGGCTTTTAAACATTTCTGTCAAAAGACACACACAGAGAACTGTGTGCTAAACTAAATTTTGTGTCCTATATTAAATCAGTTTGACAATTCCTTGACACTCAAGTATATTTACTGTTTGAAAAACAACTTCATTAAATTATCCTCATAGCTTAAAAGAATGAATATATACCATGCAGAAGGTCCAAGAGAAAGTGAAAGCATTCAGAATTAAAAATATGTATCTATATGTGTGGTACTTTTGAAATAACAACAAAAAGATTATTAGATGGGAATTTGCTACAGTAAATTTTATTCCAAGAAAGGAAGATAAAAATTAATAATTATTCGACACAGTTTTATGTTTTCTAAAAAGCAATTGAATTTTACAGAATCAATTTTCTTATGTTATAACAGCAGCAAATAAATTTTATTATAGCAAAAAATATACCATACATTTATTTTTGCAGGAGCAAATATATTTGCAACCCCAAAGTATTCCAGAATAAGTCTTTCATACACTACAGAAAAGACTTAAACCTATTAAATCACCTGATTCACACTTCACACTAAGTCATAGCTGCTCAATGATGATTTGTTGAATGAACCACAATTGTTCCTTTGAACAAAATATTTGCAATATATATGCAAATATATATGCAAATAATACTCTGAAGAAGTGGTAGGGTCAATATCAGTGCTATGTATAGGTAGATATGATGGCTGAGATGTGAGTAGCAAATGTAGTTTTATTATGACAGCTCAGTGCCTCTATAATATTTTTAAAAAATAATTTGGAAATAGAAACATGGACAGACTAATATGTTCTATTCTCACTTGTTCATCACCTTGGTATGTACCAAATAATGGTAAAGAAACAAACTGGATTTTTTTCCTAACTTTTTTTTGGCAGAGATTGTAGCTCATGTTCTGAGATGTAAAACTAGTAATCTCCATAAAAGACTTCTGAGGAAAATGTGGAAGGAAAAGGAAAGAACATCACCTACTTCATTGCAAACACTTATTTGGAGGAAGGAAAGTTTGCTGGTGAAGTAGTGAGGCCATCATCAGTCATTTCCAGAAACCATCTCCCACACTGTACCCTACCCCCCCCCCAAAAAAATCTGCAAACTTCTAATAAGTTGCTGCCATAGGAGAAAAGAAATTCATAGTGAGGAAAATATGAATTTTGAGAAATGTTTCCCTTGTGATATTAGAGTTCAGGATTATCCAGCAAGATGATTTGAGATAAAAGGCAGTATTTTTCCCATATTACATTCATTGCTATAGAAATGATGATTCTCCCCCTTCCCTCCCACCCAAAAATAGATTTGATGGTTAGATGTTATGTTCCACATCATGCTAGCGGATATATCCATATCACATGGCGATAACTCCAAGTAGAAAGATTCTATTATTGTTAATGGTGGGTTCACTTAACAAATGAAACCACTGACTAGACTATTTTAGGATTCAGTGTGCTGCACATCACCCATCCCTCCCATTTCTGGGTTGAGTAAATCACAGTAAAGTTAAATAATGGCTGTGTCATGTTTATGAAATCAATGTCATGTTTCTAAAAAAAATTGTTGCATCTGTTTCTTAACATGTAACTGTAATACTGGAGAATGAATAGGCTTTGGTATGAGCTAGTATTTTCCATTTACAAAACTCCATTGAATATTGTTGTAATGGAATGCATGATATCTTTGTGACTGAACTTCAACCTAGTATGGTTTGGTTGTCTTGTCAATGATCCCCCAAATTCTTGTTTTCCAACTTCAGTTTATTTTATTTTTTAATCCTTGTCAAGAGATTTCAGACTGATAACTTTAAATGCTAGGGAAGCACAAAAATGTTTAAATATGTGGTAAAATTTGCTTGGTAAGGAAATAAAAGTCATCCTGTTTCGGTAATCTCCAAAGCTTTCCTTTAGCACTTGCTTTCTGCTTTGGCAATTTGAAAAGAAAAGCAACATGATGGCACAGCAAGAATCTATTTGGACTTTAAAATGTTCGTCTTATTCTGGATGCAAAATGTGTAGCCACACTGAGCAATTTTCTTTAATGTGCTTACTTCAACATATTTTTTTAAGACTGATGCTTGTGTAGAAATTCACATCCTGAATAAATATAGCATTGTCTTCAAAGCCTGCTGTGTAAACCACTCAGCATTACCTGAACTCATAGCAACTCTAAGCTTCAAAACAACAAAATAATGTAGTTCATGAAAAGACCTGAATGCTGATCTTGAAAAGATTACATTGAAGGAATTGAAGTAGTTGGGTTTTGTATAATGTTGTGAACCAGAAATTTTGATTCTACCAGTGGTTTTATTTTTATTTTATTTACTATAATTTAACACTGTGGTTTAATGTATCCAGAAATAGCATAAATAGGAAGGAACCTTTAGAATATGCGGTAGAACATTTCATATCAATAAAACCAATACAAACTGAAAGCTAATATAGTTTCATGGAATGAACTCTGTCATATAGTTGAAACTATGGCAAGAGGTTTGGCTTATCTTCACGAAGACAACCCTGGTCTAAAAGAAGGGCATAAACCAGCTATATCCCAAAGGGACATCAAGAACAAAAACCTGTTATTGAAAAATAATCTTACGGCATGTATCACAGATTTTGGACTTGCTTTAAAATTTGAGGTGGAAAGTCAGCTGGTGATACCCATGGTCAAGTTGATACCCGAAGATATATGGCTCCTGAATTATTAGAAAGTGCTATAAACTTCCAGCGAGATGCATTTTTGAGAATACACATGTATGGAATGGGATTAGTACTGTGGGAATTGGCATCACGATGTACAGCATCAGATGGACCCGTGGATGAGTATATGTTACCTTTTGAGGAAGAAGTGGGTCATCCTTCTCTGGAAGATATGCAGGAGGTTGTGGTACATAAAAAGAAGAGGCCTGTTCTGAGAGAGTGTTGGCAGAAACATGCTGGAGTGGCAATGCTCTGTGAAACAATAGAAGAGTGTTGGGATCATGATGCAGAAGCTTGATTATCAGCAGGCTGCATAGAGGAAAGGTTTATCCAAATGAAAAGACTAACAAACATTATAACAACAGAAGACATTGTGACTGTGGTCACCATGGTGACAAATGTGGATTTTCCTCCCAAAGAATCTAGTCTATGATAGTAGCAGTGGTCACTCTTCTTGACCAATAAGACTCAGCACTGGAACTGCCAAGTCAACTGGCCTATTTCTGGTCAGTAATTTTCAGCATGAAATAATGGTAAGTCCGTCTCTGAAGTGTCAGTTGGAAGATTCCTCTTTGTTCTTCTCCAGACTTGGATCCAGAAGACGTACTGCATATGCCGGAGAAAATGGCAAGATAATGTTAAACGTACCTGAAGAACATGGACCTATCTCGGCTTATCAGACATTTTAAAAACTGACATTGTATTTCTTAACATGTCAGACTAATTCCTTAAAATGAACTACTGCTATTTTTTAAAAAAATCAGACATTTCATTTCAGATTTAAGAAAAAGGGTAACTTGTTTTTTTTGCATTTGCTGTTGTGCTTACATGACTATTGTAATGCCAATATGACACAGCTTGTGAATGTTATATGCTGCTGTTCTATGTAATCAAAGTGGGATCTAGCAAAAAGGCTTCCAAGCATTACTTAAACTCCCTCAACAAGGTATACCTCAGTTCCACCTATGCTAAATTGAATTGACAACACTAATAAAACTGAAATAATAAATTGATCCAGATTTTGTAAGTGATGCATTTAAAAAAATGGTGTATTTTTTAAAGGTTATAAGCTGTGCTTCATGCCAACAGGCCATGGCCATTCCTAAAATGGTGTGTTAGTCTTTCCTTGTTCTAGCTTATGTGTAAAAAATGTATTGCCTTTTCAACTTCAACTTCCACAATTAGTTAAAAGCTTTATCTCCAACACCCAAAATAGTGTATACATTTATTTTATTAAATATTTAGGTTTGCTGTGTCTGATGGGAATTTTAAATTTTAAGCATGATTTTTTAAATTATTATTTTATTGAGCTGTGTCTCTGAAAAGCTCTTAACATTAATTCTTTCAAAGAAGCTTTTTGCTGTTTCATGTATATTTTGTCTAGTGTTATTTTCTATTTCACTAAACACGACACAGTGGGTTGATCCAAACACAGACACATGCAACAAGATGGAAGCTACCCTTCCTTCCATTTCCCTCTCCAGCAACCCAGCCCCTGCCCTATGCAAAAGGGGTTCAGAAACTCTTCCAGCTATTTGGGGGTGGGTGGCTGCTGTTGGAAGGAGGTGGCAGGGGGAATGTTTCCAACCACCCAGTGTGTGGCTCCAGCCTTGGACATAACTCTATTTCCACTGTGTTGTTGTTTCAGGATCACCTCAGGAAACTTCATGACCTTGAACTCCACACACTTCATATCTGTTGCCTTTTTGTCCTTTCACATCACTTGATTTCTTTTTTGTGCCGGCTTGCAAAGGAACATTGATCAGTGATACATAGGTTTAACTTGTGGTCACAAAAAAATTAACAAAATACAGACTTTCTTAAAAAAAAAGTTACTATCACATTTGCAGTTATTTCAATGGAAATGATAATGTAGCATAGTCTAGAGAGAGAAAAACCCTACAACTTTGAACTACTGAATTGAAGGAATTATAGGGATTGATGATGTGGAGCCCATCCATTAAGAACACTCTAGGAAAAGGGGCAGAAAGTAGGCAGGTGCCAAAGTACTTTTAAAAGGCAGTAATAATACACTATGATCATTTGAATAGTTTATCTGTATACAAGCCAAAGGGAATTCTCAAAACCAAAGTACTGAACCAACAGTATTATAGATTCTAGGCAGTTTTATATTTAAATAATACATTAGATTTATAAAGGAAAAGGTGGTCATTGTTAAATGTTCACTGTGAATGTTATTTTCAAGATTTATGAAATCACAGTGAGTTGTTTTTTTTAAGTTTGTACTGGTCTGCGAAAATGTAGAAGAAATAATTATAAACAAGATTTTGGATATCAGGTTCTAAACAGAGACGAGTATTAGAGGATTTCTCCTCCACAAACTGACATACTCTATAGAGACATGTTTTGGTCTCATAGTTACCAAATTTGATGCCATAATTTGATTATGTATGTTGCTTGGCATAACTTGTTACTTTTGTTAGCAAATTCAGTATTTGTTCTTCACATGTATTTTTGAATAAAAGATGATTTGCTTGATTCTACTTGTAGTGGTTGATTTGCAACAGCATCAAAATTGATAGGAACGATTGGCACGTATAGTTTTTTCCCTCAAAATGAAAATATCCATACTAGGAAAATGTAAACTTTTATCAGTGTTCATTTTTAAAAGCACATGCCTACAAACATCATTCTTGGTGGCAAATCTCCCACCACAGCTTTATAGAGCAGGTATTTTTTTTTAAATCAAATAGGCTTCGATCAATGTGACTCAAGCCAAATAAGACCTTTTCACGTAAGTTTTTTGCAAATACATTTGAAATTGCAGATCATATAGGGGAAATATCAAAACTGACAATCAAGCCAGAACCACGTCTATGTGAGAATATATATTTTTTAAAAGTATTTTCCAAAACTTCCCTTCCTTGCTTCCCCCTAACTAGACATGGCTTTTCAAGATGCCTCTCATCAGAAAACTTTTTTTGTGGTAAAATCTGTGAAATTATTAAAATCCACCAAACTGCCAAAAAATAAAAATCCACCAAAATAGTCTCGCACGGAATTGTGACTTCTTTGTTTGGAAAATTTAAAAGTGGACGGTTCTTTCTCAAGAATGCTTAAGCCAAGATCTATCCTTGGAAATTAACCCATTAATGTCTGAGCTAGGAAAATTGCTCTGCTTTCTGGCAGATATTGTGGCTGTTGTTGCTTTTTGTACTTGAACTATACAGCTTGTCTGGCCAGTTCTGGTGATTTACCTTGTATCTTTGACTTGTGAAGGAAAGCCCAGGCTGAGACTCGAGCTTTCATTGTCCTTTGTTTTGCCTGTGACTACTTAGTTGGTTGCCATATAATTGCCACAGGATTTAACTGATCAGTTTTGTGAACAACTTCAAAGTCTAAACTTTGCAATACCTTTTCAGTTTGTGTTAGATGCAAAGAACTTTATATCACATGATGCATGACTACTCTTTGTACAGTCACTAAATATACCTTAGCATTTTTGGAACAGATTGTGCCTCGTAATTGTTGGAGTTCTTTGACCTAGTGTTCTCAATCATGGTGGTATTCTGAAAATGTGTCTGGATTAAAATACACAACTTTATACTTTCTTTGATAGCAAAATCCATGTGGAGTAGCTCTTGCATAACTAAGGTGTAATCAGAAATAGTAGTAATAAATAGTGTTCGTACTACTGTTCTACAGAATAAAATTGCTGATCGTAGTTTATCAAAGTGAGGTCACTGATTGGTTGACCTTTTTCCAATTCTCTTTTTAAACTTTTTAATGCATTTTTATTAGGAATATTTGGTATAAAATTTTTCAAGCTATGTACAGGATTACGAATAAAGGATAAAAATAGTATCCGTGTTGGAACACCATTTACCTCCATATATTCAACAAGCAGTACCTTTTTTTTAATGCACACTCGAGCCCATATAAGATATTACCTCTCAAAATATTGGTTAGCAATTATTTTAGCTTTACTCGGTACATGTCAGTGTTCTGGGCACAGGTTGTTGTACTATTGTCAAATTGCTCTTGCTATTTTTCGGCAAGTATTTAAGAATAACCCCATTTGAATAAAAGTGATTGTGAAATATTGTATAAATGTATGCTTCTCTTTCCCTATTCACACAGAACAGTGAATAAAAAATTAAGTGACTACTAAAAAAAAAAAGAAAACTAGTAAAGCTGTCAAATTGAACCATTCTCTTTTTCCCTTTGTGTATTTGTTTTCTACATCTGTATATCTACATATCTATAGTATATATCCACATCAGTATCAACCTCTACCTACCCAGAAATAGATAGACAGAAACCAAGAGACTCATGAATCTAAGACATGCCTGCTAATTTATACCTCAGGGCACAAGCAATCTTTCACTGCTTAGAATTACTCTTGCTCCATCTCATTTTTGGTTCTCCAGGTTCATATGGGTAGAATATCCTCACGTAGATAGGAAGAGAGGCTGTGTTCTTTTTGGAGTAAAAAAATAGACTAAACCTATTCAAAGTTTAATGTATCTTACTCCTTGTTTTCCCACCAGCATGCTGGTAATATTTGTGAAAGCAGGATCTACTAATGGATTGCAAATTGACCAACTTGAGTTTAAAAGATTATCAGTGGGACTAATTGAAGCCAATAAGAAAAAAAAATTACTATCACCATGTGTATGATGGCAGTGTTACATAGATAATTCAGAAGTTGTGGGAGCTTCATCACTGGAAGCTTTCAAGAAGAGACTGTACTCCCATTTGTCAGAAATGGTGTAGGGTCTCCTGCTTGGGTGGGAGGTTGGACAAAGTCCCTTCCAACTCTGTTAACCTGTTAAACTGTTAAATCCCACTCTGTACCACCAGATTTTGGTACATCTATTTAGAAGCAAGCTTAGGTTTTTTTAATGAAACTTAATCCTTTTCAGTTTAATTGCAGTTTAAATAAGACATGATTTGATTCAATTTTGCAAACTGATGGTTTTCAGATGTTTTCTGAAATAGCTAACAGAGTTTCTAGCTAGCATAGAAATTCTGAGAGTTGAAGCCCAACACATCAGGAAGGCACCTAACAGTGGAAGGCTGATCTAAGATATTTATATCAAGTAAATAGTGAAGGTGATCTATTGACGGAATGACATAAGGCATCCCTGTATGGTATATTCATTAAAGAAATAACTAGGGCAGTGGAAAAAATACATTTCCATTAGAAAGAATAAAAAACTGTTCTCAGAGACCAAGTAACTCTTTTTGCCTCACCTTCCTATTCTGTAAGCATCTCAGACAATCAAAAAGAAAGTTTCAAATTGCTTCATATGCTGTGAGAAACCTGTTGTTGTTGGAAAACATTTTTTTCTTTGCCCTTATTTTAAGTACATGCTTCACAAATGTGCCTCTTCTGATCCTTATCATTTTCTCATTCTTCTATTTGCAATTTTTGGGAAGAGGAAGATCCTCAAAAGACTAGATGTTATGATACAAATGCGTAGCAGAACCTGAATAGAGCTGAGGGGAGTGTTTCTCAACCATGCCAAGTGGACTTCAATTCCCAGAATTCCTCAACCAGCCATGTTGAAGACCACACATCTTAAAATTGGCAAGGTTGAGAACACTGGCTGAGAGCAATCCATTCACATTTCCCTGATGTCATAAATCCCTATTTAGATTACATGAGGTATGTTTGCTTCAGTCTATACTCATTGGAGACAAAACTAGAGCACTTATGCATCTCCAGCAGTTCTAGCAGCAAATATTTCCGACAATTTAAAAAAAAAATCAGTTTTTTAAAAATGGTACTCCTTTGTATTATTTTTTATTGTTTTAAATTATTCTTAAATATTATTTTTTCTATTTGCTCATTATTTGTGTTTACTTCACTTTCCTTGTCTTGTGACCTTTTCTTTGAGCAAAGAGCTTTGAGTGCAGCATTAGGCTGGCATGTGAATAAATAAATATGAATTAAATCAGTACTACATTTAAAACCTCATATGTTTTTTAAATTAAAAAAAATAGCATACTTTCTAACTAATTGAGAAACCTTTCTGTTCTAATTATGTTTTTTCCTCAAGTGATGAATATCCTTAATGAATAAATTCTATTTGGCAATGCTAATTATTGTTTAAGAATTGCTGGTACATCATATTGGCTGAGACAATTTTGCAGTAACCTTTTGATTAGACTTTCATCTTTCCATTAAATCATTATTTTCTTTATAGTAGAAAAAACATATTTTTAATACCAGTTCTAGCAAGAAAAGCTGAAATACTGAAGAACAGGTCAATAATTTATATGTTTCCAAATTTCCACGTAATTTTTTATTGCTAAATTCTTAAATACTCATGAATTGTATTTCATATGGTTCATTTATTATATGAATAAGGTAAAGGTAAATGTTCCCCTCGAACATATGTGCTAGTTATTCCCGACTCTAGGGGGCGGTGCTCATCTCCATTTCAAAGCTTAAGAGCCATCGCTGTCCAAAGACATCTCCATGGTTATGTGGCTGGCATGACTAAATACCAAAGGTGCACGGAATACTGTTACCTTCCCACTAAAGGTGGTTCCTATTTTGCTACTTGCATTTTTACGTTCTTTCAAACTGCTAGGTTGGCAGAAGCTGGGACAAGTAATGGGAGCTCATTCTGTTTCACGGCACTAGAGATTCGAACAGCTGAACTGCCAACCTTTCTGATTGACAAGCTCAGCATCTTAGCCACTGAGCCACTCCGTCCCATTATATGAATAAACACCTTTAATTCCAGACCATTCCCCAACTATAATTGCCTCAAATTGCCCCAGCAGAGACCTGTGCCATTTGAGGCAAAATAATAAAAATGGTAGCTTGGTTTATTAGTAATGGTTTAAGAGAAAGAGAAAGCATTCCAAACCCCCATCCCTGACCATATATGTGAAACAGTCACATTCATACTTTCCATGAACTGAACACTCCATCCAGTCAATCAATGAGGCAGCACAAAAAGCAGCATTGTATTGATGAAACCTGCTGAATTTTATTTTACTGAGAGGAAAATATGAGGCAGTCTGGATTATGAAAATGACATGATATTCATCATTACAACAACTGGCGTTAACATGGCACTTTGTGTCACCCCTTAGCCATCTCTGTCAGTTGCAAAAACTAAAAAAAAATCCAGGGCAGTTATGTCTACCTACCGCAGGTGTTGGCTATGGAAGCAAGTAAAGCAATCACAGTCACTTTGCTTAATTCTAAGAGACAAGGTGGCCATGTTGCTCTTCAAAGCAACTTCAGAGAGTGATGCACACTGCCAAAAATCTGCATTTATACATTTATTAATGTGTCCTCCATCACCCTTCTCTTTTGAGTTATTGATAACATTTCATTTTATTTATTACTAAAGTGTTTATATAATGTTTTGAGATATGTTTGGAGTACTAAAATCCTTTTCCTTTACAGGCAGGAGATATCCAGTATCAAACTGCATGTTATGTAGTGCATCTGCCATGCATTTGTTGTCAGGCTAAAGGCCAAAGGTGTCACAGAGAATTCCAATTGAGTTCAATGCTTTATTTGTTTATACCTAATGGACAGACTCTTGACAAACTAAAACTATGACTCTGTACCCTGAGAGATGGATCCTGAGTAATTCAGGGTGTGGCTAATCTGAATCTCTTCCCTCCTCCCCATCCATGTTTGTCCTGCACAGTATCTTTGGACTTCTCACTGATAGAAAGAACACCTCTTCCCTGAGAAAATACATCGCTACCAAGAATTTCATCCACTGCTTCTTAAAATGTGCATTCCATCACACAACTTCAAATGAGTCCCCCTTCACAACTGAGTCCCCTTCGGGGGAAAAGGGCGGCATATAAATATAATAAAAATCAAATCAAATCAAATCAAAAAATCAAATAAAAGAGAGGTTGTAGAAAGATGAACAGGGCACCAATCTTTCATTCATAAATATATGATTGTTGGTCCATTTTGCATTAATAGTTGTTCTGCAGCTGCTGATGACTTCTCTAAAAATATCTATGCTTAAGTTACAATTTGAGAGGAATTTCCAAAACAGAGGTGTTTGATTGAAAGGCAGAATTCACATCAATCACTAACCGTTATTAGACATGTCCCTTCCTACAGTTATACATATTACAATATACTTGGCATGAACATTCCATAAAGATCATCACATTTTTAAAAAATCACATCACTTTTTCAAAAAAAAAAAATCTACATCAAAATGAAGAAGTAGGAATCTCTGCAGAGGTTGACCCCATTTATATTTATTGAAAGAAAGGAGCTGTATCTGTTCTTCCATTCATGAGATGATTGCCAAGTGTGCATCTCTTTTTAATAGGTGAATCTACAGAAATATATTAAAGGAGTAGACTTGCATATTTCCTGTTACGTTATCAGAAATGTGTATGTGGGATCATCAGATAAAGACTAGAATTAGTACAGTACTATTATATCTTTTAAAAATGGGTTTTTAGGATTGATCACTATTGCAGAATCAAAGAAACATTTCATAGAAAAAGATCACTAGTCTCTGTTTAAAAATGGGGGAAAAAGTGAACACATTTATACTCTTGTGAGTATAAAGTGCCATATGGGCTTTTTGAAAGGGAAAGGTCTGCTAATGAAGCCTTTCTCAAACAAAGCCATCTGTCAATATACAAGATATGATGGTTCATAAAACAGGACATGTTTTTCTATGAGCAGTATAAATTTTAGCTGGAATGCAAAACATAAATGGGAGTGGCTCAGGATTATTTTGGCAATTAAAGTGGAAAAATAAGTGACATAGTCACCAAATGATTGGGATGGATTAAACTCTACTTCTTAATCCAGAAAGATATTTTGACTTTAGAATTTTAAAGCTGATAAATTGGGTAGATGACAATGACTGAGGATTAATTTACAATCTACTTATATCGTGACAGTCTTAGACACACAGGAAGATCCTTTCCCTTACATTTGTGTCCAGATGGCAAAATAGCTACATGACCTCTGTTCTAAAATGGAAAAGAATTTACTGAGGAATTTGATGACAGTAAAATTCGATTTTCTATTTCAATTAGACATGCAGTGCAGAGATGCTATCCTATTCTCTTCACTACCGGTTCGGTAGCGGCAGCACCTTCTGCATGCGCAGAAAGTCCGTGATGCAAACCAGCAGCATATCACCTCTGATGCAGTGGCACAAATACTACCATTGCTTTCTTAATTAAAATATTGACTGAGAGATCTTTTTTGTTTAGAAATGTCAAGTTTTACTCATGAATGCAGTAGTTCAAAGCTGTAGATTACCTGAGATTCCTGCAACTGATATTGCTAAAATGAAAGCTTGTAGAAAGCAAACAAGCAGAGAAGGATGGGTTGCTCCCGGTTCACACCTATATGCCAGAAGGGGTTCATCATTATTCATCATTTACTGTACCTTTTAGAACCTATTCATCCAGTGGGACAGTATCAGAATGCTCCCTCCCGCCTACCCCTCCTAGTTTGCTCGCTCCGCCCATCCGCAACATGCTTTCCCCACCCACCACTCACTGATTGGCTGGTTCACCAATTGCCTCACCTCTGAGAGGCAATGGAGGGACTTTCTTGCACCCCTTCTTTCTTTCTCTGAAGGTGTGAGATAGCCCCCCCCCCATTACCCAAACTTGTGAACTGTGAAGGAAGAAAGCTATAGGTTCCTTTGCCTTGGCTATGCGATCTCCTTTCATTCTCTGTCTGCCTTCTTCACTCGTTTGTGTAGCAGAGAATGAAAGGAGGTCACGTAGTCGAGGGCAAAGGAGCCTGCAGCCTCCTTCATTCACATGTTTGGGCAGTTGGGGGAGAGCTTTCTCACATGCCTTCTTTCTTTCTCTGATGGCATGCGAGAAAGCCCCCCCCCCAATTGCCCGAACATGTGAACTGTGAAGGAAGGAAGTTGCAGGCTCATTTGCCTTGGCTACATGATCTCCTTTCATTCTTTGTCTGCCTCATTCACTCGTTCAGGCAATGGGGGTGGGGCTGCAGCCTCCTTCATTCAGTCCTTCCCTTAGCACCCACCAAAGCACTGCTGCCACTTGGCTGCCATCGCTGCCACCATGCCCCCTCTGGGTGTACGGCCTCCAGCCTGAATGGTAGTGAGCAATGGCGGCGCAGGGTGGCTGGCGGTGGCAGCTACTGCTCCTGGCCTAGCTGTGGGTCTCACTGCTCAGTGGGTAGCACCCCAACTCCCCCGCCACCACCACTATGCCACTTCAGCAGCAGCACCTCTCGTTCGCAGAACCAAGGCAGGGAAGAAGATTGAGAGACGTGGAGCCACAGACTCGCCCCTTTCCCCCGTCCTACAGCTCACCTTCTTGGGCGGGACCAGGGCACAAGCAGGGTGAGTGGAGTTTGTGACCAACTTTAAAGTGAAGGGGGCTGTTTGTGACTAAGAGAACATAGAGGATGGAGGTAATCTAGTCCAACCCCTTCCCAAGGCAGGAGTCCTTCCTTCTCTTTGATAGCTGTTAATGGCAGACATGAGGGAAATGATGTGTGTCTGTGTGTGCATGAGAGAGAGAGAAAGAAAGAAAAAATGAGGAAGAGAAAGAAAGTTGGAAAGAGAAAGATAAGAAGGAAGAAAGGAAGAGAAAGAAAGAAAATAAGTGGGGGGGAGAGAGAGAGAGAGAAGAAGGAAAGAAGGAAGGAAGGAAGGAAAAGAAAAAAATAAGTGGGGGAGAGAGACACAAGAAGGAAGGAAGGAAGGAAGGAAGTAAGGAAGTAAGGAAGGAAGGAAGGAAGGAAGGAAGGAAGGAAGGAAGGAAGGAAGGAAGGAAGGAAACTTATGATCACAATTGAGCCCCAAATTTTGGTTGTTCAGCAAGAGCATTGTTAAGTGAGATTCACCACATTTTCCAACTTGGCCACACCCACCCAGTCACACAACTACCAAGCCACTCCCACCCAGTCACATGACCACCGAGCCACTACCATAAAACAGGCCACACCTACAGAATAGGTTCTAAAAAAATGTGAGACACACCACTGAAGCAGAGGTGACTCCTAATCCTAAACTGGTCCAGTGACTGTCTTTGATTTATTTTGACAATCTTAAAAAAGAATAACTTCCCACATTTCTAAATATTGAATCAGTATATTTTTTTCTTTATTGATCTGAACATCTGCATTTTCTTTCAGATTTTGAAACATTATCCATTACCTCCCTATCTCCCTTAGGTGTCTGAAAATCATTTTACTTCCTTTACTGGTAAAACAATTCAAATGCCTTATATGCATTTTTGCATTTACATTATGTTTCTTAAATATATCAAATCAAAACAGTCTTTGAATTGAAATGTACTTTAAACAGTGACTTTAAATGGTTATTCCTCCTTTTAATTGTTTTGGGAATTATTAAAATTATTTTAGGAGAGGTAAATAAGATAAATACAATTTAATGCAAGTTAAGATAAATACAATATTGGCAATTACAGCAAGGGCATTGCCAATAAGCTGCCTTCTCTCTCTCTTTCCCTCTCCCTCCCTCCCTCCCTCCCTCTCTCTCTCTCTCTCTCTCTCTCTCACACACACACACACACACACACACACACACACACACACAGGGGTAGAGAGCTCAGACACAGACACAATATAGAGACATGCAGCATCAAGCATGACATTTCCATGTCAGATCAGATAATTGACAATTGGTGCCATTATTTGCTGTTCTTTTGTTTTGAGCTCTACGATTTGACTCTGAGGTCCAACTCTAATTATTTAGTTATTCATAATTTATTTATTTTTTATTTGATTTCTGCAGCTCCCATCTCAGCAAATAACTCTGGGTAGTTCACAATTCAAAAAATTCAACAGTTGCCCACAGAACAATTAACCTAAAGGCAAGAATTGTTTCCTATGTGCATCTGTTTGCTTTGCTTCACAGACATCTGAAGAACAGCAAAACATAATCCTAGTTGTTTCTAGACATAGAAGGTTACAGGCAGAAAAACTGTAAAAACTTTTCTTACTGACAATTAACATTTTAACAACTGTACTCATCTCCTTGGAATTTAATTTCTGGGTATTGGAATATCATATTAATCTGACTGTGTTTTTGATGTGGCGAATATGTGATGAACTTTGAATGAAGAGCTAGAAAAATAGACTTGGAAACTTATTTCTGTGCCTGTTTAAAACATATGTGAGGAGAAAATTCTGGTTCAATCCAGACAGGGTTCAAAGAAGACAAAGCAACTGCTCAGAATTCAACAGCAAAACAGGCAGTTTAGCAGTCAAAGGTGGCCACAAGTTAAAAGACAGGAACAGAATAATATTTATAGGAAAGTCTATTTTTTTGTCTGAGAAGCATGCGGCCATGTCTGCCTCTGTGTTTGCCTCCGGGTGTGTATGTATAATGTGTCTGTGCACATGCAGGGTCAAGTAGAGAAGAAATGCAGTTTTTTCACCCTGTGAGGTATGGTAAATTTTGCTCCTCTGTGAGTCCAGTTTTTAGTTTTGGGGTGATGGGTCTGGGGTCAGAAGAATCATGTTGCATAAGTAGAAGATTTCTATATCTTGAGTGGATTTCATTTGATTGAGTGGGTTTCATTTGATTGAATGATGATTGAATTATTGATATTTGCCAATTTCCTAATGGTAAACATGCTTAATCAATTTCAACTTCAACCTATGCCTCAATATAGACTCTTGTCTTTTGATATATTGTTTATGGATTCACTGACAAATCAGAAGTGTTCAGAGTTGTGGATGTTCTCAGCATAGAGCAATTTTTCCTTTCTAGGATTTTCTAACTTTCTATTATTCTAGGATTTTCTCCCTCCCCCAAGCCAATTAGTTATTTTCAGGAGTGCTCTCTCTGGGGAAAGGAAATATCTAGACACACTTCTGGCAAGCAGGCTGGCTTTTTCGCTGAAACAATATAGACACACACATCAGATACAAAATTCCCCTTTTAGTATTGCCTTTCAGCTATGTCCTTGGGACCCTGGGTTGGTGTATTAATTATAATAGAGTACACCTGAAAATACGCATCACTGAATCTTACAGTGAAATTCAACAATACACTTGATAAAAATATGTGGCTTCATCTTCTCACTTTCTTTATGTAATTACAGGTACAGGAGCAATATTACTTCTTCCACTCCATTGTGTCACATCCACTGCTTTGGTGCCATAGAAAAAGTAAAATGAATATCTCTGCCTTAACCAGACATGAGACTCTTCATGTGTGGCAAGAGTTTACAGCTTTTCTAGACTATATTGAGGGGCCTATTGGACCATTAAGAGACATGCTAGAGGCCACAGATCAAAAAAACATATAGAATTTAGGCAAAAAGCAGGGAGGACTAGTAGAAAAACTGAATGTGGCTTAATTGGAATGTGTGTATATATTTTCCTCTTATATAATCATTAATATTCTACCTTCTTTCACTTAAAAAGTTGACAACAATTCTTGGAAATGTTCCAGATCTTTTCCAGACTTCAGGAGTTAGGGACTAATATGAAATCTTCACTTGTAAACATTTTGCTTAGCTCCAATTTAGCAAATGGAAGGGGGAAAACCTTACCAGGTCTTCCCATAAATGAGAATGAAAAGAATAATATAAAAATGTTGTATTATCTTGATTAGGATTCTACAGTACTGCATTTTGCTGTCCTTTTTGATTTCCCCATTTTGGCCAGGGTTTGCTTTGATCAGAGAACTCCTGTTATCATCAACAGCCTTTGCTGCTGTGCTTGTGCTTGAAGTTGTTAAGAAGAGAGATGAGTGTTAAAAAAATATTTGCCCATTTGCTTGGACTGAAGGAAATGATGAACATTATGTTTGTGCTTCCCCATGGAAATGATGATATTTAGAGAGCTTTCAATGTAATAAAAGGAGGAGGTTAGCAATTCCCTTAGTAGAACTCTAAAACCTCTAAAACAAAAACAAAAAAATCCTTAAAAGAAAGAGAGAGAATTTCCTTTGCCTGATCTCATGAGCTGCAGCTATCCAGCTGATTTCAGAAGAAATTACAGAACAGCTGCAAAGAAGGCAGCATTTCATTTCTTAGAAGAATTCATTGTTGTGTACCCAACACTTCACAATAATTGTGTTGCATAATTGTTTTCATTTCCCTAAGCTCCCTTCATTCCACTAAAAATGTTATAATGCCCTCTCCTATGTGAGATTGACCATTCTGACCACTTCCATTTCTATCCTGCCTCTTTTTCTGTTTTTAAGCTGCCAAGCTGTCAAAATCTAGCAGCTGTCAGGACCATTCTCCATTTTTCTGAAAGGACCTTGCTGGCAAGGTCTTTAGAAGTTAAGTCCATTTAATCCACACCATAAATTAGTCTTCCCCAAAATGGTGCCCTAGTTAAATGAGCACCAATGTTGCCTACACACCACAAAAGGGCAAACTGGTAAAGCTGCTCTACTGCAAATGCTGAAAATTCTACCAATGATTTACACAACACACTAAATCATGATGTCTTTAATAGTGGTTTATTGATAATTGTAATAATCTGAATTTGTATATTATGATAAGCCATAAGATAGGGCTTACATATTACAGTACTGGGGTTTATATCACACATTTATTTAGAAGTATTTATTTTATTTCCAGCCTTTATTATTTTTACAAATAAGACATGGCAGCAAACATATCCAACACAGCTTCTTCCTCTGTTTTCCCCACAACAACAGTCCCTGATGTGGGTTGGACTGAGAGAATATCTCTGGCCCAAAGTCACCCAGCTGGCAATCATGGCTAAATAAACTAACCCCCATTATAATTTACTGCAAGGCTAGGAACTCTAGACACTGTTGTGAACTTTCTATTTAGCATCTGTTCAGCTACTGAATGTTTATAGTTCACTTTAGCAGTATGACTGTAATATATTTGCCTTTTTAGGAGAAGATCCCCTGGAACATATCTTCTGCAATATATACCATAGCTTTTTTTCATTTGATTAAAATTGTGATTGATTTCTAGAGATTTGTGTGGAAAGGAAAGAGCCTGGCTAATAAAATACTATGCTAGACTCCTGAAATTCCTGGCTTGATGTCCATCTTCTTTTTGCCCCACCACAGTGCATAGCTTTCTAGTAGAAAACTTACTGCATCTTGAAATCTTCAACTTTTTCAGCTCTTTATTTCTGTCTTTCACATGCCTAGAAGTGCATGAATAATGGAAGAGGTTCACACATGTGAAGGTGGGACTTGAGCCATGGTGGTACAGTGGTTAGCATACAGTATTGCAGGCTAATTCTGCTGACTGCCAGGAGCTTGATCCTGACTGACTTAAGGTTGACTTAGCCTTCCATCCTTCCAAGGTCAGTAAAATGAGGACCCAGATTGTTGGGGGCAATATGTTAACTCTGTAAATTGCTTAGAGAGGGCTGTAAAGGAATATGAATTGGTACATAAGTTTAAGTACTATTGCTATTTCTTTGAACTACTGCTGCAATCTAAACGAAACCTGACTCGGCCTAAATGGAGTTAGAATTCAAATCACCTGAAGATGTTATTCCATCTAGTGCAGGGGTGGGTTCCAGCCGGCTTTACTGCCGATTCGCTCATGCACATGCTTTGTGCACATATATAGTTCAATTAAAATTGTTCTGCACATGCACAGAACTAAAAAAAAAATATGGTGGTGGTCACGGCAGCAACCAAGAACTGGTCTGGGGGTGTGGCAGGTCTGGGTCGCTGCCAATTCTAGCAGGAAACCACCACTAGTGCTATTACAGATACTGGTGTCCTAATAAAGTGTAGTGTCATATATATATAGTGTCACAACCCCTGGTAAGCCCCAATTATGGGAGGAAGCTAACTGCTTCCATTATCTGTCCTTCGGCTCGTCACAAGAGTCCATCACGACAGAAACCCAATATTTTTACTGTTGCCTTTGTTACACATTTTGTGTTATATTTGTGCTGATAAATAAATAAAGGGAGACTAGTATAGATCTATTTCAAGCTATTTAGCTCTCATCAGCTAGCTGGCTTAATGGCTAAGACGTTTGCCTAAGATGTAATATAGCACAGGTTCGAATCCCAGTAAGGGTATGGCTAGCTGATGAGAGCTAAATAGCTTGAAATACATCTATACTAGTCTCCCTTTATTTATTTATCAGCACAAATATAACAAATACAAGTACTATGTGTACTTATTTCTTACTCTTTTAATTCAAGATAACCAGACAAATATTCTCCCAAAACTTTCATATTAACACCATAATTTTCTTGTACAGTACATGCTGCTGTTTTTTCTATTGAAAGTTTTTTGCATCTTCCCCAAAGAGTTTTATATTCCTGTTTTATGCCTTTTATTCTGTTTTAGCAGTGTACAAACTATGGTAAATACATATAGGTAGAAAGAAAGTATAGAAAAATGAGAAATACAAATGAGTTGCCAGCTGCAAACCTATTTAGCTTTTAACCATAAAAGCATTGGGGGGGGGGGTCATCTTATGTCTTGTACAGACTTAGTTTAAAATCTAAACATCTTTAGGCATTTTTTTTTTCATTCTTAGGGGAGATGAAATCACCATCAGTTGCAAATTCCCAGAGGAGATGATTAATTACTAATTATGCTTTTACATTCCTCTGCTTCTAGGCTAGTTCCCAGGAAGCCTAATGTCCAGAAATGATTGCCCCAGAGAAATATAATACCAGTTTTTAAATATTTTTTCTGGCTGCAAGAACCTGAAAGTTATGCTAAACATTTGACAATAGGCTGTTGTACGCAACATCTTTTCTTTTTTACCTTAAACTAATTACAAGTGCTAGGGTAAGCCTTACTTCCATATATGAGGATTGCAGGCGTATATCTTTCACCTCCATTCAATTGGAATAAAAACCAGCACACCTTAAATCCACATACCCAACAGCTTGCTTTAATCTGTTTTTTGTTTTTTTGCAGGCAGTCCTTGATTTACAACAGTTTGTTTAGTGATGGTTCAAAATTACGACACCGAAAAAAAAATGACTAATGATTCTTTTTCACACTTATGATGGTTGCAGCATCCCCAGGGTCATGTTATCAAAAATTCAGATGCTTGTCAACTAACTCATATATATGATAGTTACAGTGTTGTAGAAATGACGAGACACAAGCCAGCACTGCGGTAACCGAGTCCAAGCATACTGCATCTTAGTTCAAGTATTATGGTTTTCCCACTCAAAAGCAAACAAGGGTTGGCTAACTGGATGTATTGGAATAGTAAATAATGCATCTTTTAAATCAATAACTGAAAACCACTTTGCCGGTGGTGGAATCAAACTGAGAAGAGTATACGGATTGGACACAGAGGGGTGTATAGTGACCATCATATTGTTGACAATTCTCAAATCCTGCACCGGCCTGAAGGACCCATCAGGTTTACGGACAGGTAAAATTGGGGTATTCCAAGGGGATCATATAGGGACCAGGATACCCGCCTTCAAGTATTTCTGAATGTATTCATATATGGCAACTATGCTTGATTCAAATGGCCTGCCAGAGAGAGCGGAGGCTACGGGGGGGGGGGAAATAGGGTCTATGGCCACGGGGATGGGCCGGAACATTATGGTCATGACGGGGAGGGGCAGGTATGGCGGGAACTTTAGGGCTAGCCATTACCAGGGAAGGAGGGTCCGCTACGTCACAGTGATCCCTCCTTCCGGCCCTATTAGAGTTGTCAGGGCCCTGGTCTCAGGCTGTTGTTGCTAAATGCTAGGTCTGTGGTTCACAAGGCTCCCCTCGTCTGGGACCTAATATTAGATAAGGGGGCAGACGTGGCATGTATTATTGAAACCTGGCTAGGCCCGGAGGGAGGAGTCCCCCTCACTGAAATGTGCCCAGAAGGGTTTCAGGTGCCTCATCAGCTGCGACCCCAGCGAAGGGGTGGGGGAGTGGCTATCATCATCCAAGGGTCATTAGTTCTTCGTAGGATCCCTGCTCCGGAGCTTGTCGGGTGTGAGTCCTTGTTGGTGAAGTTGCACCTTGCGGGTCAAGTGGGCTTGTTGTTAACGTACCTTCCTCCCAACAGCGTTGCAACAGCCCTCCCCTCACTCCTCGAGTCAGTAGCCGAGTTGGCGGTTGAGTTCCCCAGGCTTATGGTGCTGGGGGATTTCAACCTGCCTTAGCTCGGTGAATGCTCTGACGGGGAGGAGTTCATGGCTTTCATGATGGCCATGGACTTGACCCAAGTAATCCAGGGTTTGACTCACTCAGCAGGTCACACACTCGTCCTCGTATTCCTCTCGGAGCAGTGGAGATGTGATCTAGATTTGAGGGGTATTAAAATCTTGTCCTTGTCATGGTCTGATCACTTCCTACTGAGGCTTGACTTTCAGAAACCAATCCCCCACTGTAGGGAGGAGGAACTAATTAAGTGGTTCCGCCCCAGGTGCCTGATGGACCCTATGGGATTTCAGACGGCGCTTGGAGAAATACCTGATGCCCTCGTCCACAATCCGCTGCTTGGAATACAGCGGTGGCAGGGGCTCTAAACTGGATTGCGCCTTTGCGGCCTCTCCAAGGTAGCAGATCCAGGAGGGCTCCTTGGTTCACCGAGGAACTCCGGGAGATGAAGCACCAAAAGAGACGCCTAGAGCGCCGCTGGAGGGCCAGTAACTCTGAGTCAGACAGAGCACTGATGAGAGCCCATATCAGAACCTATCTCATGGTAATACGGGCTGCGAAATGTGCACATTTTGCCGCTCTTATTGCGTCCACTGAATCACACCCAGCCGCCTTGTTTAGAATAACCCGCTCCCTCTTGAAAGGGAGGGACGCGGATGACCCTTTACAAGGTAGAGCTGAAGAATTTGTTCAGTTTCTAACAGACAAAGTCGCTCGGATTCGGACAGATCTGGACTCCAATTGCACGGTACCAGCCGAGGTACCGGGGGAAGGTCTTGAGCGGAGCTTATGGAGCGAGTTTCAACTTGTCGCTCCTGAGGAAGTGGACAAGGCCATGGGAGCGGTGAGTGCCTCCACTTGTATCCTGGACCCGTGCCCTTCCTGGCTGGTCTCGACCAGCAGGAAGGTGACACGTGGCTGGATCCAGACAATAGTTAACACCTCTCTCTGGGAGGGATCCTTTCCGCTCCTCTTAAAGGATGCGGTGGTGAGACCCCTCCTGAAGAAATCTTCACTGGATCCAGCCATCTTGAGTAACTATTGTCCAGTCTCCAACCTCCCCTTCGTAGGGAAGGTTGTTGAGAAAGTGGTGGCCTTTCAACTCCAGCGGTCCTTGGATGAAACCGATTATCTGGACCCCTTTCAATCTGGATTCAGGCCTGGCTACAGCACGGAAACTGCTTTGGTCGCGCTGATTGATGATCTCTGTAGAGCCAGGGATAGGGGTCACTCCTCTATCTTAGTGCTCCTTGACCTCTCAGAGGCCTTCGATACCATTGACCATGGTATCCTTCTGCGATGGTTACGGGAGGTGGGAGTGGGAGGCACCGGCCTTCGGTGGTTCTCCTCCTACCTCTCGGACAGGTCGCAGTCGGTGTTGGGCGGAGGGCAGAGGTCGACCCCTAGGCCCCTCAACTATGGGGTGCCGCAGGGTTCGGTCCTGTCCCCCCTCCTATTTAACATCTACATGAAGCCGCTGGGTGAGATCATACGCCGGCACGGGATTAAATATCACCAATATGCGGATGATACACAGTTGTATCTGTCCGCCTCGTGCCAACTCAATGAAGCGGTAGAAGTGATGTGCCAGTGCCTGGAGGCTGTTAGGGTCTGGTTGGGTGTGAACAAGCTTGCACTCAATCCCGACAAGACCAAGTGGCTATTGATGCTCTCTCCCAAAGATGGTCCAGCTATTCCATCTCTCAGCCTGGGGGGTGAAATTATACGCCCCGCAATTTTGGAGTTCTCCTGGATCCGCAGCTGACTTTAGAACACCATCTGTCGGCTGTGACCAGGGAGACCTTTGCCCAGGTTCTCCTGGTGCACCAATTGCGACCCTATCTGTACCGGGAGACTCTTCGGATAGTCACTCACGCCCTCGTGACCTCAAGACTGGACTACTGTAACGCGCACTACATGGGGCTGCCCTTGAAGAGTGTTCGAAGACTTCAGCTTGTCCAGAACGCAGCCGAGCGAGCGATTGTGGGTGCACCTCGGTACACCCACGTCACACCTATCCTCTGCGAGCTGCACTGGCTGCCCATTGGTCTCTGGACATGCTTCAAGGTGCTAGTCATTACTTTTAAAGCCCTACATGGTATCGGACCTGGGTACTTGAGAGACCGCCTCCTGCCAATTAGCTCCCAAAGACCTATTAGATCCCACAGACTAGGCCTCCTCTAAATCCCATCTGCCAGCCAATGTCAGCTGGCAACTCCCTGGGGGAGGGCCTTCTCTGTGGCTGCTCCGGCCCTCTGGAACAATCTCCCCATTGAGATCCGGACCCTCACCTCCCTTCCAGCTTTCCGCAAAGCAACTAAGATCTGGCTGTTCCGGCAGGCCTGGGGCTGTTGAATCTTCCAGCCCCATCCGAGTTACGACAGTTGCTGTATTTTTAAATTGTTTGTCTTTTTATTTTATTTTGTACTCCCTTTCCCCTTCAGATTGTTAGCCGCCCTGAGTCTCTCGGGAATAGGGCGGCACACAAACTAAATAAAACCTTAAACCTTAAACTACAGCTTCCCTTGAGCATGGGCACTGTCTGATGCGTATTGGGCTTGCTGAAGGTTTCACTTCCACAATAACAGGAGGGTGGTGTGCTACAAAGCCGGGGGGGGGGGGTATTATCCTCAGCCCATAAACCAGGCACGTTAAATTCCTTCCTTTTATCAACATCTGCATTGGCTATGGGCCTAGCCACTATCAATCGCCACAGTGTTTCCAGCCGGTGACTAACTGTCAGATATTGTTTTCCCTCATTAAAGGATATTGTGGCTCCAAGCATATTCAATAAATTTTCCCCCAGCAATGGGATCGGGCACTCAGGGATATATAAAAACTCATGTTGGATTTCAGAGCCTATAAAAGTACAAGTCACAGGTTTAAGGACTTTACGTCCCATCACCTGTCCAGACACACCTTGTACTTTATTTGGTGGGGGCCGAGTGCAGTGACCAAATTGTTCACTATGGATCTCCCTGCTCCCGTGTCCACCAAAAAAGTTGTCTGATGACACCCTATATTCATAGTAACCATTGGCTCAGGGGGGGTCTGTTCCAAGCCAGGCCCCCATCAATCCGTCCACCCAGCGCCACCCAGTCCAATGCCCTCAGCTCTCGGTTCCCCATCTGGATTATAGAAACCTCTTTAACTCTGGGTCCGTTGGGGGCCCCACCCTCTAACAGGGTATCTTGGAGGCCCTCCACATCCCATCATCCCCCAGCCAAATGGTCTATGACCTGCTGATCGTCTTTGTACAGTCCGGACTCTTGTCAGTCTATGAGGACACTCCCTCTGCCAGAACCCTTCTGATCCACAATGAGCACACTGGTTTGGCCCAAGAGCTGTTCCCCATTGCAATGCCACTGCCAACAATTCTGTCTTTTTATGCATGTGAGCATCCTTTTCGTTTTTCTCAACCTTATCCTTATTAACAAACACTTTCCTTGCAACCTCCAACAATTCAGTAGTGTTTTTTCCTAAAGCTCTGTCCAATTTCTGCAACTTCTTGTGGATGTCATCTGAACTCTGTGCAATAAATCTCTCATTCAACATTCTAACATTGTCTGGAGCTCATGGGTCAACTTGCGTGTACAACTCATAAGCCTCAATCAATCATTGAAGGAAACTTTCTGGACTCTCATCTGCGCCCTGTGTTATTAAAGACGGCTTAGACAAATTCACCGGAGGTTTTCCCGCCCTCCTACGAGCTTCCACTGTCAAATTCTGATATTCCCTTAATGCTGTCATTTGATCCTGGTTCCTTGGACTCTTCCTTGGATCCTGTTCTCGTGCTCTTGCCAACAACCCTGGCCCTATATCCTGCACATTCAGAAACCTAGCCCTCATACACACCCTCACAGTTGCCCTCCACTTTTCCCTTTTTTCTGGTGTCAACAAGGTATTTAACAGCTGCTGTATATCCTGCCAGTTGGGATTATGTGTTTGCATAATAGTTTGAAACAAATTAACCATCTCAGTCAGTTTTGATGAGAGGGGCCCATAATGCTGCTTCCAATTAAGTAAGTCTGTTGTTGAAAAGGGAACATATTGGAAACAAGGTCTATATTCCAGCACTCCCTGTGCATTAACAACCTGTGGATCCATTTGGCGCAAGGGACCAAAAAAGTTCTGTTACGAGGCTGCCGCCGCTTCTGCTCTTGAAGCAGCAGCTCTAGTCACTACCCCAACTGATACATCAATTCCAACAGCCCCCTCATCCTCTTCACTCTCAACTTCCTCACCCATAACAGATGGTTGTTTCTTTATGGGTCTTTTCTCCCTACGTCACACATCCTGTTCTGGCTAAACATTTCCACCAGCTGCACCTTCCGTAGCAGCAGCCACAGCTCCTGCCATAGCCATGGGCGTGTTAGCTCCCAGTGCTGGTGGGGGCTCGGGCGCATAGGAGCGGGCCTCAGAAACACTTCATTTTCTTGCATTAACACCTCTTTCTGGTTTCCAGACACTCCGGTCTCAGACGCTTTCACATCCTTAACCTTTTAAGCATCACTCCAACTTCTTTCCTCTCTGTCTAGCCACACGCGATGAACCATTTCAGCCTGACATTGCAGCAAATCATCAGCCTTTTTCTGCCACTGCATCTCCCCACTGATCTATGTACTGGAACTGATTTGGATATTGTTCCTCATTAGCAGCTATCAAAATGAGTAGGTCATCAATGATTTGTTCCTTAAACGTACCCTCTGGGGGCCAGCTAACTCCCATGTGGGGCCACTGCTGTTGACACAGGAAACGTAGTCTCTCCTTAGTTACTCTGGGGTATGGAACCCTATATTCTGTATGATTAAAGTATACATCGAAGCCTTTTATCATGCATTCCAGCGGAGTGCTGGAAACACTGCTATTTCCACCCATCCTAACACCACTATCAGCGACCTGAGGCCCCAGAAGCCAGAACTTGACGGTCACCTTCAGGAACTGTGCTGGTTTAACCACCCACACAACCTACATGGACTTTGTTAGGACAGCCGTCCCGAGTCCAGGGAGGTGATCAGGCTCCCTCTTCTATCTTCAAGTGAGATAGGTAAAAATACAATTACATATACTCGCATGAGACGTCTTCACAAAGCCCCGTTCTGGCCAGGATCCAGTTCAGACCTCCTTTCCTTCCTTCAAGGGATCTTGGACTAGCCCTCAGCAGTATCGGTCCCAACGAGGTACCACCGCCGTCTCCCGGAGGCTCGATTCCCCGTGGCGCCTAGAGAATGTTTGGGAGTGGTCTCTCGCAGGGTCGGAGGGGTCAGACTACCCTCAGCGAAACATCACCTCGCTTAGTGTCCTGGCAGAGTCACCAGAAAACTGTTGTAGAAATGACGAGACACAAGCCAGCACTTCAAAGAAGGAAAGGTTTATTTGTGCAGGTTCAAAGCAAAGAATAAATGGCCTGAACCCCGAGGGGATTTCAGGGACTTCCTTATATAGTGGTGATGACATGCACACCACATCTAGCCATATTTGGTTACATTTAGTTACATTCAAAGATTTATGTTTTGGGGAACTAACAATATATGTCTGGTAAACAAGTTGGCAGTTAGACAGGCGGATGCTATGTGTGCACTTTAGATAAGCAGATAGTGATATCTCACTTCAGCATATTTTGGGTGCAGACTTCCCTTATGCTGACAAAACAATCCATCTTATTACAACATATCCTAAGAACAAGCTATGCAGTTTATAATCAAGCTTAATATTATGAGGTCCAAGTTTGGTTCAGGCCTGAGGCCTGTTCTGGTTAAGCTAGCCACCTTAGCAGTGTGCCAGGGTCATGCGATTCCCTTTTGCTACCTTCTGACAAGCAAAGTCAAGAGGATGAAGCCAGATTCACACAACAACCATGTTGCTAACTTAACAACTGCAGTGATTCACTTAACAATGGTGGCAAGAAAGGTTGTAAAATGGAGCAGAATTCTCTTAACAAATGTCTCTTTTAGCAACAGAAATGTTGAGCTCAATTAGACTTTGAAGTCTTAAAAGTATGAATTAAAGCTTTGACATCATGCCATGAACTTTAAAACTACCCATTGATTTTCCATTCTAAAATAGTCCATCATAACAGTGTCAAGATGATACAACTTTGCCATAGGACTGGCACTGGGAAGTGTTCATAGAGGAAGGCAGCCACAACTGTGTGATTGAAGCCACACCTTTTTATGTGCACACTATGATCCAATCAATTCTGACTTCATTAACTAGCCAAGATTTAAACCAATTTGGTTTAACTGAACAAATACTGAAATATATGCATAGAACTTTGGGTCTGATCTGAACTTTTTAAAAAATGGTGCAAAATTAATTGACTTCAAGGATTAATAAAATAAGTGCTTGTTCCCTATTCGGTTATTCTATCAGTGTGTCATGGTGGGCTACAACATGAATATATGTGAATCAATTATGTAAGTTATATTAATGCTGGAAATATATATTAAAAGTATAACATTAATATTAGGTGGAAGGAATTGATAGGGCAAAACAAAAGTTGCTTATGACTAAAGCACATTATATAGTTGAGCTAAAAATAAGATCCTAATTTTCTTATAATTTGTACGGCTGATATTTAGAAATATGGTATACAGTAAACTTTGATTTTTACTTTTTTTCTAAGGTTTAATAGATGTCTGCTAGTGAATATTCCTCTTCTGATGATAAATATTTAACTAGCTAGAATACACGTGCCAGAATACAAGTAAACAGTGAATCTGATATACTGTCCAAATGTAAATCAGGAGACAAGATCTGCAGATGGGTGAAAATAGAATCGGAACATCTGAAGTTTTCAGAGGATTCCTGTTCATTAGCATGGTCAAGAGTAGCAAAGAGGAGCAGTGGTGATAATCACAAGTGGGCGGTTTTCCTGTAATGAAAAACATAATTGCTCTACCTGTGTGATGGTTTGAAAGCCTTAGCCTACGCTCTATGGAATTCTGTGCCACTTTGCAAAATACACTAGAAATCTTTAGAATTAGTAAACCACGAATTATTTCTAAACCTTTTAACAGCTATAAACATAACAAAGACTCCCTTATGTTGCTACACTTTACAAAATCGAAATAGTTTCATGAATTTTGTTATGACAAGAGCATCCACTTGATACTACCCTTGGAAGCAAGCTCACAGAATGAACACAATTCATGTATTATTTAGGAAATAATTTACATAAAAGGATAAATGTAACAATGAGTCTTGAAATTTATGCTTCTAGGGTTTGACCTGTAATTGGTAATCGTAAACTGTGCTTAATTACATGTCTTAATGTATAAATGGCTCTTCACCATAAGTTAGCTCTGAACCTCTTTTTTACTAGATTGAACATTATATCTTCCATATGCAAAATATAAATACTACTCCTTAGCTACAGCCCTAACTCGGAGAAAGGAAGCAATTTGCACTTCAAGAAAAAAATTGTCAAATCATGTATGGTAGACACAAACTACTTCTATAGTCATGCAGTTATTTCACTACACTAGAATTCTGCAATGAATCCAATCTTAATAATAACATATTCAGCTGGACCATTCATTCATTTCATTAGACTTTTTTTTCTAATAATAATGTTTTATTTTATAACATACAAAAATTCCAATTTCAATTGAACAGATTGTTATTTTAGGAAATAACAGTCCAAGTTTTTAGAACAATATTGATTGCATTAATCATCATCATCAACAACAACAACAACAACCGACAGGAAAGTAGGCCTCTTTCCTTCCCCCCCATTCCTGATCCTTTTTCCTACCACCAACAGGAAGGTAGGCCTTTTTCCTCCCCCCCCATTCCTTATCCTTGCTTGCTACCACCAACCGGAAGGTAGGCCTCTTTTCTCCCCCCCTCCACCATTCTTGATCCTCCTTCCTACCACCAACAGGAATGTAGGCCTCTTTCCTCCCCCCACATTCCTTATCCTCCTTCCTACCACCAACAGGAAGGTAGGTCTCTTTCCTTCCCTCCCATTCCTGATCCTTCCTTCCAATCACCAAGCAGGAAGGTAGGCCTCTTCCCCACCCGCTCCATTCTGGATCTTTCTGGGCAGCTATCTGCTGCGGTTCCTACAGTTATGATATTAGCATCCTTGAACTGTTAGTGGCTTAGCACTGAGAACCAACCCAGGCACCTACCATCACTAATGATGAGGAAAAACCAACAAAATTCCACTTTGAATCGGTCATCGCCCGGGTCAACAAAGACTACATCAGATGCTATGGCTCCTGGACATCTGTCACAAAAGAGGCTACAGGGCTCAATTGTTACTGCCAGGGAACCAGAGCATGCAACTGCAAAGCGACTGGAACTAAAGCACAAAACTTGGACAACCGAAGAAAATCAACAAATCCTCAAATACTACTATCAGGCAGAACCAACAGCCAGGGGATTTCAAAGAAGAATGATGCAACTGTGGAAGGAACAACACCCGGAAAGTGACATAACTGATCAAAGATTAATGGATCAAAGGCGCTTCATTATCTGTAATAAAGTTTTCACACAAGTGGAAATGCAACATTTAGAAATATTGGCTAAAAAGAAAACAACAAGTGATGATGAACAGGCTGAAGAAATTGGTCCAACACCTGAACAAATTGGCCAGCCAGTGGAAGAAACGAACATACAAAATGAAGACCCTCCTGTGCAACAACTTGAAAGTGCAGAGCTAAGTGATCTAGCAAAAATGCTGAAAGAAAAAATTGAAAACCACATCAAAGAAAATGTAGCAAGAAAAAGACTACCTATCATTCGTGAAGGGCATAGCAAACAAGTGAAAGATCTGTTAACTGCTGTGAACAACATTTTAACTTCCATCCCATCTAGCACACTATATGAAACCAACCAATTAATGTATAGCGCAGCCGCTGTTATAACTGCAGAATTAGGTTATAAAAT
This sequence comes from Thamnophis sirtalis, assembly GCF_051295495.1. Lineage (NCBI taxonomy): Eukaryota > Metazoa > Chordata > Lepidosauria > Squamata > Natricidae > Thamnophis > Thamnophis sirtalis. The sequence continues at coordinate 128,322,345 of NW_028261382.1, read as the reverse complement.
GACAAAAAAAAAAACTCACTGGAACACCAAAGTGGAAAATTCGACTTGAAAATAAAATTAAAAAACTAAGAGGGGATATCAGCAATCTGAAAATATTGTAATAAAAACTGACATGGTGGCAAAATAAGCAAAGAAGGTCAAGAACTGGAGTGCACCTGGCCTGAATGAACTACATGAATACTGGCTAAAACACCTGACAATCCTCCATCATCGCATGGCCACTCAATTTGATCAAATGCTTCAAAATGTAACAAGCGAAGAATGGTTAACAGCTGGCCAAACATACTTGATAATGAAAGATCCAGAAAAAGGCACAGAACCAAGCAACTATTGCCCAATTACTTGTCTGACAATAACGTTCAAACTTTTTACAAGGATACTGGCAAATTCAGTATTCAATCATCTGATGGAAAACAGTTTTTATCCAGTAGAACAAAAAGGAAATTATAAAAAATCAAGAGGAACAAAAGATCAGCTGCTCATAGACAAAATGGTACTAAAAAAAGCAAAATGAATAAAAACAAATTTAAATATGGTGTGGATTGATTACAAGAAGGCATTTGACTCATTACCCCACAGGTAGATTAACATCTATCTGGAAAACTTTGGAGTCAGCAAAAATATCTGTACATTTTTGAAACCAAATATGCAAACATTAAAAACAGTTCTAACAACAAATGGGGAGAACATTGGTGAAGTCAACATCAGACGAGGAATCTTCCAAGGAGATTCACTTTCACCACTACTGTTCAACATTGCATTAATTCCACTGTCAATAATCCTATGAAACACAAAACTGGGATACCAAATCTCAAGCCAACATGGCAAGATAAACCATCTACTATACATGATGACTTTAAAATGTATGCAAAAAGCCCCACTAAACTTAAATCAATACCGAACACAGTTCAACTGTTCAGCAGTGACATCAAAATGAACTTTGGGCTTGAATAATGTGCTATATTATTCATGTGGCGAGGAAAAATGAAAAAAAAAGGAATAGAACTGGGAAATGGAAATATAGGGAAAGCATTAGCAAAGAATGATGGTTACAAGTACCTAGGCATATTGGAAGCAGATAACATCTTGAAAGGAAAAGTCAAAGAGTCAACACAAAAGGAATACACCAGGAGGTTCCGCAAAATATTAAAGTCAAAGCTGAATGCTGGAAACATAATTAAAGCCATTAATACATGGGTAGTTCCAGTGATATGCTATTCAGCTGGAATCATCAACTGGACTCTGCCTGAACTGGAAAACCTGGAATGGAAAACACACACACTTTTGAATATGTACCACACTTTACATCCACGAAGTGACATCGACAGGTTGTACCTGCCAAAAAAATAGGGGGCGGCGGGCTATTGCAAATCCATCAAATTGCAGAAGAAGAAAACAAAGTTTGAGTTTTATGTGAACCAAAGTACAGAAAAATTGCTGCAGGCTGTGAAAATGGAGAACAGCATAAAAACAATAGAAACAAAGGCAGAATATAAGGAAAAACAGCTGAAAAACAGATTAAATAGATGGAAAACCAAAGCTTTGCATGGACAACACTTGAAAAACATTGAAGGAAAATATGATGATAACTTGACATGGACATGGCTTAAGATGGGTACTATCAAGAAAGAAACGGAAGGTTTAATACTGGCTGCTCAAGAACAAGCACTACAAACTAATGCCATGAAAGCAAAGATACAAAAATCCACTCACAACCCAAACTGTCAACTTTGCAATAACTAAGTCGAAATTGTTTAACATTTAATATGTGAATGCAGCAAAATTGCACAAACTGATTACAAAGCTAGACATGAATGAGTTGCTAAATTAATCCACTGGTCATTATGTAAAAAATATGATTTACCTGTATTCAGAAAGTCATGGGAACATAAAGTGGAAAAAGTTATCGAAAGTTAGAAGGTAAAGATCTTGTGGGACTTTCGAATACAAACGGATCATCATTTGGAGCACAACACACCAGATATCACGGTTGTAGAGAGCCGACGTGTACAGTTTATTGATATCACTGTTCCTGGAGATGTCAGAGTTGAAGAAAAAGAACTAGAAAAAAATAAAATATCATGGCCTGGCCATCAAAACTACACGGCTATGGATGAAGCATGTAACAGTGATACCCATTGTCATCGGGGCACTTGGCACCATGTCCAAGAATTTTACAAGATACATCAACAAATTGCACCTTCCTGCAATAACACCAGAGGAACTGCACAAAACTGCGCTACTCAGAGCATCTTATATTTCAAGAAGGAACTTGGTTGATACCTAGGATGCTGGCAGCAAACCATATAAACCATTAGCAACAGTCAATGGTATTTGTAATGCATTTTTGAATATTCAGTTGACTGAGATTCATGGTTAATGAATAAAGTGTGTGTGTGTGTGTGTATGTATGTATATGTATATGTGTATATGTGTATATGTGTATATGTGTGTGTATATATATATATATATATATATATATATATATATATATATATATATATATATATATATATAAACACACACACACACACACACACACACACACACACACACACACACACACACACACATATATATATATATATATATATATATATATATATATATATATATATATACACACACATATACATACATACATACATACGACAACAACAACTACTAATGGTCTGAGTATACCAACAAAGAAGAGCAACATCAAGAATGATTTGCAGACTCAAAAACAAACTGAGGAAGAAAGGGAGGAAGAGGATGCTGAAATGGATGAAGATAAAGAACAAAAAAGCACTGAAGAACAAACACCAAGAGATATTGCTCAATTAGCTGAGAAAATAAAGCATCAAATGGAAGATGCTGAAAGAACACGTTTGCCAAAGCTGAACCAAGTGAACCGGAAAGAATTGAGAAAGGTACTAAAAAAAGGTCAATGGGGCTGTGCAAACCATTCAAACCACTACATTAGCTGAAACAAACCAGCTGATGTATGCAGCAGCCTTCATAAACACCAAAGAATTGGGTTTGAAAATGCAAAAGAACCAAAGAGGTCAGAAGAGGAAGCCTAAATGTAAAATTCGGTTGGAATTGAAGATGAAAATATTTCGTGGAGACTTGAGCAACTTGAAGAACCTAAGGCAAGGTCAGCTAAAGAACAAGTAGGTCAAAAGCAGCCTGGAAGCAACATATGATTGGGAGAATAAAGGGATTGCGATAGTAATTGAAGAGCTGAAGCAAAGGGTTGTTGCCGTTGCTGAAAAGATTAAATGATATGAAAACCAAGTAACTCAATTAAAGGAAAACTCACAGTTCAGAGCAAATCAGCACCAGTTTTAAAAGAGCTTAGAAAGTGGAAATGGAGTAACAACAAATGAAAAGTCTGATAAAGAGAAAGCTCTGAAATTCTGGAAGAATTTGTAGAAAAACAACAAGAAGCACATCAGAAATGCAAAATGGATCAAACAGATTGATGATTCTGTTAAAGAGCATAAAATGGAAGATGTGAAAATAACAAAAGAAATGGTGCAAAGACAGTCAAGAAAAGTGAATAACTAGAGTGCACCTGGACCAGATGAGTTACATGGCTTCTGGTTAAAGGGACTTACAAGTGTGCACAAAAGATTGGCAGCCCAAATGAACCAGATCTTAAAAACACCTGAAAATGATGAATGGATGACAACTGGAAGGACAGTTTTGATCCAAAAAGATAAAGGAAAAGATCCTGGAAACTATAGGCCAATCACCTGTTTGCCAACAACATACAAGCTCCTTACTGGTATCATTGCAAACCAAATATATGGATACTTGGAAATAAATAACTTGCTTCCTGTAGAACAGAAAGGATGTTGCAAAAATTCAAGAGGAACAAAGGACCAACCGCTGATTGACAAACTAATCCTAAAGAATTCAAAGAAAAGACAACCAACCTATTCATGGCTTGGATAAACTATAAGAAAGCATTTGATTCAGTTCCCCATAGCTGGGTCAAGAAATCCCTGAAAATCTTTGGCATCAGCAGCAACATACAAAAATTCATGGAAACTTCAATGAACCTCTGGAAAACGAAGCTTATAGCTAATGAACAAGTATTGGGTGAAGTTGAAATTAAATGAGGCATTTTCCAGGGCGATTTCCTTTCACCCCTACTTTTTATACTCTCAATGCTACCACTGACAATCATTTTGAAGAAGATGAACTGTGGATACGAACTTGCAAAAAATGGACTGAAAATTTCGCACTTGGTGTACATGGATGATTTGAAACTGTTTGGTAAAACAAAAGCTGAACTGAATGTATTAATTGAAAGCACAAAAGAATTTAGCCAAGACATTGGTATGCAGTTTGGAGTTGACAAATGTGCAACAATGGCAACCAAAGCAGGCAAGGTCATAGAAGATGATGGAATAGAACTTGAGAATGAAGAAATGATAAAGGCAGTAAAACCAGAAGAAGGCTACAAGTACTTGGGGATTTTAGAGGCCTCTGACTTAATACATAATAAAGTCAAGGAATTAACTTTAGCCAAGTATATTCGATGAATTCACAAGATATTAAAGTCCAAATTGAGTGGAGGAAACATCATAAAAGCCATAAATACCTGGGCTATACCTGTGATTCAATACTCTGCAGGAATAATTGACTGGACCCAGATGGAGTTGGACAATTTGGACAGAAAAACAAGGAAGCTTGTGACAATGAATCATGCTTTGCACCCTAAAAGTGATGTTGACCGATTATATCTACCAAGAGCAGAGGGTGGTTGAGGACTCCTACATGTAAAACAGACTGTGGAAGAAGAAAAATACAGCTTGAATGATTACATCCAGAAAAGTGAAGAACCAATGATTAAGGAGGCCTTTTAAAGACAACTAAGTCAAAAGCTGAATATAAGAAAGAAGTAATTGAGAAGCAAGCTGAAAATTGGAAAAACAAAGCTATGCATAACCAATACTTGAAAAGTATTGAAGGCAAAGCTGACCAAAAGCTAACTTGGAACTGGTTAAGATCAGGAGCATTGAAAAAAGAAAGAGAAGGCTTTATTTTGGCAGCTCAAGAACAAGTCTTAGCCACAAACTACATGAAGACAAAAATTCAGCATGTTACCACCAACAGCAAATGTTGCCTCTGTAATGAGAAAGTCAAGACAGTCAACCACTTTGAGTACAGCAAAATCACTGGGAACATCAGGTTCAGAAGGTTTTAGAGAATGAGAAAGTCAAGATCTTGTGGGACTTCAGAATTCAGACTGACAGGAACTTGGCCCACAACACACCTGACATAACAATAGTTAAAAAGAAAAAAAGTATGGTTCATTGACATTGCAATACCTGGAGATGCACAAATTGAAGATAAACAGCAAGAAAAAAATCACAAAGTACCGGGACTTGAAAATTGAAGTTGAGCGACTGTGGAAAAATAAATCGTGTGTTGTCCCAATTGTAATTGGAGCCCTTGGAGCAATACCCAAAGGGCTACCTCGCTATTTGGGAATTTTAAATTTATCAGACCTGAACATTCTGATTCTACAAAAAAAACACCCTACTTGGAACAGCTTATATCTCCGACATTACCTTAACAGTTCCTAGGTCCTTGGTTAGGACTTGAGCTGTTGAGCTACCAACCAGTCCCAAAGGCTGTGAATCTCACCAAAGATTAACCTAATAATAATAATAATAATAATAATAATAATAATAATAATAATAATAACAACAACAACAACAACAACAACAACAACAACAACAAACAACAACTGGTGGGAACATAAGCCTGAAAAAGTCACCAAAAATCAGATGGTCAAGATCTTGTGGGATTTTCGCATACAAACAGACAAAATACTGGCGCATAATACACCAGACATCACACTGGTTGAGAAAAAGGTTACAATCATAGACATCGCAATACCAGGTGATAGCAGGGTCGACGAGAAGGAATATGAAAAAATCATGAAATACCAGGACTTAAAAATCAAAATTCAGCGATTATGGCACAAACCAGCAGTGGTAATTCCAATGGTAATCGGCACACTGGGTGCTATTCCAAAAGCACTGGAATTACAATTAAAACAGTTAAAAATTGATAAAATCACCATCAGTCAAATGCAAAAAGCCGCACTGCTTGGATCTGCATGCATATTACGAAAATCCATTACGACGTCCTAGGCCCCTGGGTGGGGCCCGACTAGTAATCAATGCCAAATCCAGCGAAACAACTGGCCATTGTGATACAATTGTATAATAATAATAATAATAGTTTAACCGAGTTAACATATCTCCTTAAATCACTGATCCTTCCATATATTTCCTAGTTTTTAGCTCCTGTTTTTGTCAGCTAACCATTGATAAAATAAGTCCCAAGTCAAAAAAAATTCTGTTTCTTTCTTTTCCTTTATTGTAATTGTTAGCTTATCCATTTCTGCACATTGTAATATTTTTCTAATCATATCTTCATCTGTTGGGATCTCTTAACTTTTCTATTTTTGTGCAAATACTATGCTCGCTGCAGTCAATATATGAAAATCAGATATACATTCCCTTTGTTATACTTGTGTGGTAAAGTGCCCAACAACAATATCTCTGGTTTCAAATCTATAAAAATGATAAAAATGTTTTATCATAATTTCCAGCCATCTATGTATTTTTCTCCAATATTTTTTTCCACTTTTTGACATGTCCACCACATGTGGTAGTATGAACCAAGTATTTGGTGACATTTCCAACATTTTGCAGATTTATCCTTAAACATGCTATAAAACATTTTATAAAATTTTTCTTTGTATGAAGTAGACATTGTTAATTTATAGTTTTTATTATAATTTCTAGTTTAATTTTATGTCATACTAATAATAATGCATTCCTAACATAATGTCTTTAGAAATAGCTATGTATTTTGTTTTTTCCATACCATAAAAAGTCATGTCAACTTAATTCAAGATCATGTCCCTCCAAGGTCTCTAGTCTTTTGTTCCTGAAACCAATCTATTCTTTCACCCAAGTAAGTATCAAAGCCTGATAATACAATTCCCAATCAGGGGTGAAATGCTACCGGTTCTGACCGGTTCATCCGAAACAGTAGAAAAAAATGCTACTGGTTCACCTGAACCAATAGTAAAAAAAATGTTACCGGTTTGGATGAATTGGTATTTCCAACAATCAGCTGTGAAACATGATTTATATTAGCTAGAATCATCAGATTTTCTGCTTTCTAGCTAATCTAAATTGTATGGCACAGTGAATTCTGCCCCCCTTGCTGTTCTACTTACCTTTGCAGACTCAGAAGGCTTCAAAATGTTCTTTTTTAGTGCTGTGTGGACGTGCCTGAGGTGCACATGTGCGCAAAGCACATGCTTGGTAGCAGACTCACTGAACCGATAGCAGGCTTCAGAGGATTACAGCACTGATCCCAATCTGGTATCCCCAAACCACCTCTATTTTTAGAATCTTGCAACATTTTCACATTTATCCTTGCTTTTTTCCTTTGCCAAATATATTTTAACATTGTTTTATTTAATTATTGAAAATATTTTTTCCAGTTTTATTGGTTTTGTTTGAAATAAACATAGCAGTCTTGGCAAGATATTCATTTTTATAATGGCTGCTCTTCCCATCAATGATAATTGTAGATTTTTCCAGTTGGGCATAACACTATATAGAAGCCTTTCCTTCATTAAACTTAAAGGAAAGACTTCTATATAGTGTTATGCCCAACTGTGAACAGAATAAATCCTGGAATTTTCAAGGAGTTTTCCTTTTTGTAAACAGCTGTGTACTCCAGCAACAAATGAGCATTTGGGACTTTAAGAAATAAAAATGCATAGAAAAGCCTAACAAATACCAAGTGAATTGTCACAACAGGAATCATTTAACATTAGTGACTTAAATGTTAGCAACTTTTCAATTTCATGTGCAACCTTTTGTTCCCTATTTCATCTTCCATCATGATCTACTGGGAATCCCTTTGCCATTTGTTATTTGGAGGTTTAACCTCCACAAAGGGAGGTTTTTTTCACATGGTGTGAAAAAATAAAAACCCATCTGTGCTTTCAACACTTTTGTGAAACATTTTATCTCCTTGTCAATATTGAGAATTCTCAGATTCCATATTTTAAAAAAAATCACTGTTTTTTTTGTATGGGAAAGAAATATAAACATAGTAGACAAAAATAGTAAATAACAAAATGTTCAGTGGAAAAAAAGCTAAAGATTATGCTTCATGCAACATAAATATTTGTCTGAAGATGTAATTATTAATCCCGATTTCCTATTAATGAGAACCAGTTTAGTGTAGTAGATAAGACATCAGGTTAGAAACCAGAGAATATGTGTTTGAGTTCTGCTTTGAGCATGATGCCAAGCTGGGTGACCTTGGGCTAGTCATTTTCTGTCAGCCCTAAGGAGTAGGCAATGGCAAGCCATTTCTATAAAACCTTGCCAAGAAAACCACAGGAATTTGTCTAGGCCAGTGTTTCTCAACCTTGGCCACTTGAAGATGTCCGGACTTCAACTTCCAGAATTCCCCAGCTGGGTAATTCTGGGAGTTGAAGTCCGGACATCTTCAAGTGGCCAAGGTTGAGAAACACTGGTCTAGATAGTCTGCAGGAATCAGACATGATGGAATGGAAGAAAAAACAAATGTTACTAATGAAAATAAATGGATGGATTTTCAGCTGTTTGGAAAGTAGATAGCTGGAAATTTTGATTCAGCATGATATAGGAAGTCCAATACACCCATTTACTGGAAAGGATACCAGAAGGGGATAATTAAGGAAAATAAAAAAATTACAAAATAAGCAGTTTTGCACTAATATTATTCTAAAAGGTTCTTTGTACATAATAGATGCTAGAAATTTTGTAGACAGCAGCTCGATTATGCTCTTCATAATCCAAAATTTAATATTTAGTTTATCTGTTTAAATGACAGCCATGGATCTTTCAGCTACAAAGTTAGTAGCACAAATCAAATGTATACATCAAATGCTTTTCTATTCAGATTGGTAACTAATAGGACAAAAGTAGATTGGATCCCTTTGTGGCAGACGATTTGGTTATTTGAGAGTAATAAAATAAATATAGAAATTTGGGTCCATTGTATATTACCAGAATGAAACTAGTAGAGTATGCACAATTATGTACTAATAAAAATCATTGTTATTTTGTGTTTTGCATCTTGTAAGTTTATGATGTCAAATGCTTTGTTTATTCTGTTTTGTTTTTAAATTATTATTTTTAAATGATAAACTATTATTAAAAAACTAAACCAAAGACATATTTGAATATGTGAAAAGGACTGGAAAGAGACAGGAACAGAATACATTTAATTATTATTTGACTATAATTGATGACTGAAACAGAGGTGGGTTCCTATCGGTTCAGACCGGTTTGGCTGAACCGGTTGTGGTTTGTTGGCCTGGGTCGCCTGAACCAGCAGCAACTCAAGCCTGCCATGCCTCCGAACCGGTTCCCCAGTCAGCGCAGCATGTTTTTTCCCCCCATTTTTGAATGTTCTGCTCATGTGTAGACCTATTTATGGGCAAATGCACATGCATGTACGAATGAAGTGAGCATGCACAAAATTGCGCAAACACTGAACTGGCAGTAATGACAGCAGAAACTCACTCCTGGAATGAAAGCATCTGGTGGAAGAAGCTAAATGGGTAGAAAGTGTAAAAAAGGTTAATAATGCAAGACAGGAGAATAAAATTTTAGGGTGACACACACATTACATGTCAAGTTATATGATGAAATTATGTTGCAAACAGGGAATCAGAACAGATAAGCACTTCTAGCAATCTGGAGGTCCCTGTTACATCCGAAATACTCTGCAGAATAATTAATAACTATGGGTAAGCAGTCAGTTAAATCCTCAGCAAAATAGTCCTACTCAACTAGAAGTTAAATAGAAAAAGACAGCTTTGTGGAAGAAGATGAGCCATCTTCTCCCCCCAAATGAGACTACGAGGAAAAAAGCAGCAAATCTAGAACAACTCCCTTTCTCACTTTTGAAGTAAATATTTTAGGGCAGCACATAATCTAATCCACATTAGGTTAGATGGAGTAGGGTTAAAGTTTTGTTTTGTCTGTGCTAAAAACAAAGCATTGGTTTTATTTAAAACTTTGTTCTCTTTTGTTTGTTCTCTGAGGGATATTCTCCATTTTGGATGGGCACACCCATTGTTCCTTTCTTTATTTTGCTTCTCTATATCTAAACAATTTCTTTAAGCTTAATTCCCATGGACATTTTCTTTGTTCCTTTTAAATCTTCTGTAACATTTCAAAATATATTTTTCATGCCATGCATTTCATTTTTAAACAATTTTTTCTTGAAAGAGAGATAATTTGGTAACATGCCTCAAATGGATTAGGGCTTTTAAAACTGCCAAATATTGGGCTTAAGGTGCCATTCTGTTCCTCACTTAACACAAACTGGAATGTCATGGCTAAAACAACAAGGATTTTATTTCTGGTTTATATTTCTAATGTTTCTGTGAACATGGGACCAAGTTCATTTTAATATTTCCATAATTATAAATGTGGTGGCTCAGTGGCTAAGATACTGCGCTTGTCAATCAGAAAGGTTGGCAGTTCGGCGGTTCGAATCTCTAGTGCCGCATAACAGAGTGAGCTCCCATTACTTGTCCCAGCTTCTGCCAGCCTAGCAGTTCAAAAGCATGTAAAAATGCAAGTAGAAAAACAAGAACCACCTTTGGTGAGAAGGTAACAGTGTTCCGTGCACCTTGGGTGCATAGTCATGCCAGCCACATGACCACGGAGACATCTTCAGACAGAGATGGCTCTTTGGCTTTGAAACGGAGATGAGCACTGCCCCCTAGAGTCAGGAACGACTAGCATGTATGTGCAAGGGGAACCTTTACCTTTTAATCTAATCAAGCCTATAAATTGTTTCCTCTCTCTTTTCCAATTCCCTTTAATATCATTAGAAACTGAAAGAAATGAAGCGCTGCTTATCCAAAACAGATAGACAGATTACAACTGACTAGAAGCAGTGGGGATTCAGTTCTGTGTAATTGTCTAAGGTTAACCTAATCAGGGAAAAAGTCAACATTATAACTCTATGTAATTGCAAGTATCCGGTGTCAATTAAATATAGGTGCCTAATCTCATCAACATTCCACCTCTTCTTATAACAAAGTTATAACAGCTTTTCCAATGCGTCTGTTACTTCATACATACCTTTAGTAGTAGTTTAGCCAAACCAATCTGATTTATTTCAAAAAATAGCAAATCGGAAAACAACCAGCCCCACTGTTAAGTATCCATAAAAATCCTTACTCGTTCGTTCTAGAACCCAAAAATTACTGTATTAATAAATCTAGTAGCTTAACTTCTCAGAGTTGTGTTCTTGTTCATCTACAACAGGAATATATTTACTTTTTTGAGCCTAGTTCCTATAACCCTCTTTGGGGAAAAATAATAGATGGCATCAGTAAATGCTGCTTCAAGGTAGTAACACTTGTATAATTCTAGGCTGTCCTGGCTATGTAGGCAAGACATTGATGAGAGATAACCTTATACGATATGAGGGGAGATTACTGAGAAAGTTTCAACAAGAAGAACAAAAGTCAGAGAATGATTATTCTAATGATAATGGCAAAGAAGATGATTTCTCTAAAGGATCAATGATTATCAGATATTTCAGGTGAACCAGAATACTTAGGCTGAGATTTTTATAAGCTATGTGTATTCCTATGTCCTAGCCATTATCAAGAACAAAAACTTGACAGCATAGGACAGAGCTGGTAATGTCTATTAAGCCCACCAGATTTCTATTTTGTTTGCATATGAATTTAATGGAGTGAGAATAGTACAAGATGCAAGGAAGAAGAAGGAAAAATGACTGGAAAACTTATTTTTTCTAAAAAAGATATTTTTGGGCATAATTAGCCTAAAGTTCCTGGACTGGTTATAATTCCCATATCCTCAAAAGGTATGGTTTTTGAAATTTGGCAAAAAAAAAAAAAAAAAAAAAAACCAAACCCCACCTTTCTACAAATGTTGGTGAGATTTTCCAGTCAAATTTAGATGGGAGAAAAATAAATATCTCTTTCCTTAAAATCAACAAAATCAAGAAACTCTTGGAATTTTGGGCCACCCACTCGTAAACCATCATTTCATTCCTGCCCTGCCCTTTGGGGAATCTCAGCTGCTGGAAAATAAAGTGTTTTGAAGTGTACAGTTTCTAGCCACAGAAACATTGCTCTACTCTACTTTTGAGAATTTTGTTTTCTCTAGGACTGAAAGGGTCAGCATAAATAAGCCCTGTGTTTTCCTACCATAGATATTTTGGATATACTCACAAATACTGAAAAATAAAACATCTAGGGGTCAGTTAAATGGAATTATGGGCTTGAATTATCTAAGTAGAACTGAATACAATATTATTACTGAAGGAATCATATCATTAGTCCAAAAAGATATTATGATTTGTTTTCGAACATCAGAGTAACTGAGCTGGGAAAGGACCTTGGAGGTCTCCCAGTCCAACCCCACTACTTGAGCAGGAAACCCTATACCAGTGATGACTAACCTTTTTCTAAAGGTGTGCCAAAATTGTGTGCATGTGTGCTATCGTGCATGCATGCATTCCCACCAGTGGTGGGTTTCAAATTTTTTTAGAAACTCTTCTGTAGGTGTGGCTTGCTTTGTGGGAGTGGCTTGCCGGCCATGTGACCGGGTGGGAGCGGCTTGCAAGCCATGTGACTGGGTGGGAGCGGCTTGCAAGCCATGTGACTGGGTGGGCGTGGCCAACTTATAAAATGTGGTGAAATTCACTTAACGCTCTTGCTTAGCAACCAAAATGTTGGCTCAGAAACTCTGGCGTTTGAAGCACGCAAGTCTGAAAGCTGTCAAGTTACAAGACCCTTGCACCCCTAAACCTTTAAAAAAAAAACCCAGTGGTGTTCAAATTTGACAGCTTTAAGACTTGTGGACTTCAACTCCCAGAATTCCTCCTGTCGCTCTTCATCTTGATGATGTGCAGACGGGTGGGGGAGGGAGTTGGAACCGGTTCTAAACGGCTCTACTCTACTCTTTCTCACAAACATGGAAACACTTCTCCCATCAGTAAAGCATGGTGTCGTATAAATTGCAGGTTAACATTTAAGTGCTAGATACATCATTTCCATCTATCAAATTGTTTTCTTCATGATGAGGAATAGAGAGAGGCCTGGTGTCCTACTTTTCATCTCTATTCTGCTACAATAATGCATAAAAGGGGGACGGGGTTAAGCTGGAACAGCCAAATGTCACTTCCTATGGGATTGTTCATGCTACTTTCCCACAATATTGTTTCCAATACTTCTTGAAAGCTCCACATTTTCTGATAAATGGAGTACGGGGTTATGTGAATTCTTGCCTTTGTTCATCCCTCCGTGCTTTTGCCTACATTTTGTCCCATTTTTAACAATTAATTGGTTTGATGTTTGCTGATGTTTAATAAATGAATCACAAGCTATATTTTGTGCTTGCCATGCTGAATAGCATGAGAACTTGACTGGAATAGGGAGACAGAGATCGTGCAGAAGTGTGCTGGATGCAAAGTAAACAGCAAATTACTTACATTCATTTTCCAGCATTAAAGAGATAGAAACAAAATTGTTTAATATCTGTTGTGATGGCTCTGCATTTTGGGGAAGTTCTGTGCCAATCTACATTTTCTGAGTAATTTTCTGGTGAAGATAATAAAGGCTATGGAATTCAGCAGAGGGCAAAATAAACCTATAGGGATAGGTGCTCCTAGCATTTCTTATTAGCAGAAAAGTGAGTTAGTAAAAAATAATAACAACAACAAGACAATATCAATCAAAAGGGTGATACTTGAAGAGGTGAAAGAAATATAAGTATACATTTTCCATAAATCTTTGTTGAGTTCATCATAATTTGTATAAGATAAATTCTCGAAGTTCCGGGTTCCAATAAGCATAGAATAATTCTGTTTTATGTCAATATGGAACAACATATGGAGTAGAAACTTCAAGTGGTTTTTTTTAGTTAGTAGTGCGAAAAGGAATGCCTTGTTTAAAAGTAAGACTTTCAATCATGCTATCACACTCATGGAAACTAAAATAATTTCATATTACCAAAGTTGTGTCAATCAAAACCAGGAAAAAATGGGGAGGAAAATGAATGTTTTGTATTTAGCTTTAGATCTTACTGATATACTATATATCCTTGGACAAATGGGATGAAATCTTAGATCATTATAATTAAAGTATCCAAGAGAAAATTAAAAAATAGTGGTAGTTTGTACAGTACAAACAATCATAGTTAGAAAGGGAAGTTGAAAGAAATCTTCAAATATTTTTTCTAGGATAGCCTTTATCAATTTAGGATTCAGAATTGTCAAATTTTGAGAATTGCTTTGTAACTATATTTTGAGAGGTAAAAACAATGTCTTTGGGAATTTAGTAATCTTGGTTTCTTTTACCAATCTACTCAACTTGAACAGATTTAAGACAAAACTCAATACATAAATAAAAGAAATGAAAAAAATGAAAATAGGTATTCTTGTATTATTACCCTACTATACTTCTGGCTATATTGGTAAGCCTTTTTACTGTTTTTATTGTTTTAAAATGTTTTGTAAATTTTTAATAGTAATTGTAAATACCGGTAGTAAATTTGAATGCTGCTGTCAGTTTTCCAAGTGATAAAACCCATTCAAAAAAAATATATGCAAAGTCCATCTTCGAAAACGGACTTCTTTTATTTAGGTAGCCATCAAATTGGCAATGTCTGTTGTAATTTCAGATTTGACACAAACCGGAATTACACCACGTAATATTGTAAGTTAGAAACATCCCTCAAAAGTCACATTCTCCAATAAGCACTCAATCCACATTGCCTGGTGTCTTCAAACCCCATCTTCCGTTTTCAGCAGGAGCAGCCTCTGTTGCCATGGGAAAGAAGGTCACCTAGCCAAAACAATCTTCACTATCTATTTCCTCCTCCCCTCCACCTTAAGAATGTGGTGAGTCCAAAAACCCGTTTACATAATAAAGAGAAAGAAAAAGGAATAAATGAGTATAATAGAGAGCTAAATAAAATGGCTACACATATGTCAAATTTGGGCTCAACAGCCGCTCAGAGTGGGCAACTATAGAAACCAATCAATCAAACAAAGGGCACCAAGGAGTCAACAGTAAGTATCTTTTAAGTTCCACTGATTCCAGTGGTTGAGATTAGGGACATATTTAAATCTTTTGCATGAGCACCCAGTGGAGGAAGGGAAGTGATAAACACGCAATTGCTGTGAATTATATGATTTGTGTGATATCATCATGCAATTAATATCACAGTGGATTCTACCAAACATGGTCAACAGAATATAAATGTCCTTAACTGTGGCTTGCCTGGATTGTATATTAGATTTATTAGGGCTGTCACATACACACAGTCCAATCCATGCTTCCCTGAGAGTAAAAGTCATTAAAAGCAATCACTCTTTTGATTAGATAAATAGAGGAAAGCACTCCCAGCTAATGAATTGCATAAATTTTAATGGAAGAATACTGCATTCTGAACAGATATAAATGGGAATAAGGCTTATGGAATTCAGCGTGACTTACTTTTGATTAGTCTTTCATAGCATTAGGGTAAGCCAGGGAAATCTTATATATGCCTTATATACTCTACATCCAAAGTTCAGTAAAGTAAAGGTATAAGAAATATGTTGCTCAAGAAATGTTTAACTGTATCAAGAAATTCTTTTATATATTCCTTCCCGTCCTGGACAACTCAAGGGTGTAAGCTAAGTGTATCACAATATCATGTCACAGGTCTACATATAGTTTTCAGAGAAGCTGCTATCTATGAATATTTCACCACATGAGTAAGGTGACCAGATGTCACGCATTTGGCAGGACAGGCACGCCTTCTCATTATTTTTTCCCGCGTCCTGGGCTGTTCCGCAAAGAACCCACTTAATTTTGGCACCTTCTTTGACTAGCTCCCCCGCCCATCCACTGCCGCTCGCATGGGCGGGGTAGCGTAGCGAGTGAGCGGGCGGATGGGCAGGGGAGTGAGCTCACCTTTCCAGCCCCACTTCCGGACAAGCCGTGGGAAAGCCTCACACCGCATCTCCGTAAAGGAGGCAGCAACACAATAGGCGGCCGGCAGGCAGGCAGGCAACCCTCCCAGCTTCACGCTAGATCAGCAGCTCATCCTCTGACCTCTTTGTTTGGCTTAGCCTTAGTGCGAGGAGCGAAGCTGACCCCGCCTGTCCGCCAGCAAAAGCAACCATAAAACCCACCCTGGTGGCTAGAGCGGGCCACATTCAGCCCTGCCCCAGCGTTTCCTGCTGCCCGAGGAGTGGATTCCCTGCATCCGTATTGAGGTTGGTCTGGCGTGTTTCCGGTGGTGCTCTGGGAGGAGGGGGAATGATGGATGGGAGGATGGCAGTGCAGCGGCCGTGCCTAGAGCGGAGCCAAAAGAGGTCCATGACGGTGGCTCGGAGCTGAATGGGAAGAAAAGGCGCTGCAGGCCTGGGGAGTGGGGGAGTGGGAGGAGCGCTGGTGGTTTGTTTTTGGGGTGGGGGGCACAACAGGGAAGGAGGTGACTGCATGGAGAGGCTCAGAGGCGGATACGCCTGGCAGTCTCTGGGGACGGTGCTGAGAGGGTCTTGCGCTGGGAAAGGGCGCGTGCAGCGGACCATGCAAGCTCTGTCCCTCCGTTTTGGTGGAAGGACAGCGGTGGTGGGGAGGCATTTTGTTCTGAGAACGGGCTGCTCGGCGAGAGGAAAGGGGGCTCCCTGGGAAGCGAGAGCAGCAAAGAGGTGGTGCAGTGGCAGAATTCCCTGCATCCCGCATCCGTATTGAGGTTGGCTGTTTCCGGTGGCGGTGCAAAAGCCCACCCAGCCACAACTACGGCCTGCATTTGAGCCTTAATAAACTAAACCATTTTGTTCTTCATCTTAATGGTATAATTGGATGAGATTTTGGAGTAGGTTATTTCCAAGATGTGTGGTTGGGCTGGTGAAGAAAGTGTGAGGCTCAAGAGCTAACATAAAAAAAAAACAGGACCATATTTTCCTGGCAAGATTCTTGCAAAATTTACTTGCAAAATTTTAGAAAGGCTCCTTATGTGAAGATTTTAAAAAGGTGAACTGGACCTCTATTAGGGAGGGGAGTAGAAGATCAGAGGTAACCATTTGGATCCCTTTTCAAAAGGGAATAAATATTATCAGCAGTTTGGTTAGTAAATTGTAGTTAACAGCATGTTGGCTTGAAAAGTGGTCTTTAGATTAGAGATTGCAGCTTGCATAGAATAAAGTTAGCATACTTGAAGTGAAATAGGCTTTGGTTATGTTTAGGTTGCATTAGCTAAAATGTGCCAATACCGTCCTTGTTGGTAAGAATTGTTGTCATGTTAGAAGACCAAGGCTGACAGCCTAATCTACTCTGTGTTAAATAAATAAAATGGATGGATAGAAATGAAAGAATATAGAAAAGGTTGGTGAGGCATTTAGTGGCCTATGGATGAGAATGGTGGCGGTTTAGTAAGAAAATCTGTTTGGAATGTGCATATATATTCATATGTGGCCATAGCAAAATAATAAATAGAAATAAAAAGCATGATTGATTTTTACTGTTTTTGATGAAAGTGAGAGGACTAGTGAAGGCTTGATGCACTATTTTATTTTTCTTTATGTATACTGACTGAGAGCATATTCACCAAAGACAAATTCCTTGTGTGTCCAATCACACTTGGCTAATAAACTATTCTATTTTATTTTACTCTACTCTATTCATTTCTATTTCAATTCTAACAAGGAGTTTAGCTTCTCTCTCTTGAAAATGTAAGCTAGTATAAGGCATTATAATGCAAGCTAGCCTTAACTTTCAAACAGTTCATTTAGTGACCAAAGTTACAATGGCATTGAAAAAAGTGTCTGGTGACCATTTTCACACCTAGCAACCATTTTCACACTTAGCGACCATTGCAGCATCCTCATGGTCACGTGATCAACATTTTGATGTTTGCCAACAGATTCGTATTTATGATGGTTTCAGTGTCTTGGAGTCATGTTTGACAAAATATAAAATTTTTAATCAAGCCCCCCCCCCCATCAATGGTGTCCCTCTTTACCAATCTGAAAATCTGGTCATCTTACACATGAGACATGTATACACAATTCCAGAGGGACTCTAATAGAAAGTAACTGCAGACTCAGTTTATGAGATCCACCATAATAATAGGATCCACCATTACCTGGCTTTATCATCTATCATCATTTTTAACAGTTAAAAATGCTAAGGAAACCTATAACAGAGACTATTAAGCTTTCCCCTTGTAGTTTCAGCTACCTGAACATTGCATTATCAAGCAGAAATTAGATAATCCATTATTTATTTATTATTTATTTATTAAATTTTGTATGTCGCCCACTCTCAAAAGAGACTCAGGGCGGCTTACAATAAAAGGGAAGGGGGATATATAAAAAATAAACAACAGTTTAAAATTACACAACAGTCACAAAACTGAAGTGGGGCTGGACAACTCAACAGCCCCAGGCCTGCTGGAACAGCCAGGTCTTAGTCGCTTTGCGGAAGGCTGGAAGGGTAGTGAGGGTCCGGATCTCAATGGGGAGCCCGTTCCGGAGGGCTGGAGCTGCAACAGAGAAGGACCTTCCCCGGGTGTCGCCAGCCAACATTGGCTGGCAGATAGAATCCGGAGAAGGCCTAGTCTGTGCGATCTAATCAGTCTTTGGGAGGTAATTGGCAGGAGACGGTCTCTCAGGTAACCAGGCCCGATGCCATGAAGGGCTTTAAAAGTAATGACTAGCACTTTGACACATTGATCGTTGTTTTAAAGAAAGTTCTTTATTTTAGAGTCACATAACCCCATACACTATCTTTAACTCTCATGCTGCTTGTCTTGCCCTCACAAGCCCCTCCCCCTTACATCTTGTGCAACCTGTACAACACCCCATGCATCCTTGATGTGCATGGTATTCCCCTGCTTCGTTTTGCCATCAAAGGCCTTCAGGAAAGTGCAAGTGGTGGCCAGGGTGTAAGTGGTGGTCAGTGGCTACAGATGTGGGCCAGCAGTGGGCTCCTGCTGGGCAGGGATGTTGTGCCACCACAAGGTGAGTCAATGGAAGATATCCGTCAAAAAAAAAAGACCTGGTGCCTATTTTGGTGGCAAAAAAAGGTAAGACCGGGTCTTATTTTCAGGGAAACAAGGTAGAAAAATTGGAACTTTTGAAATGTAACATTTGATGGACTGGAGTTGCAGATGGAGATGAGAAACATGGTGAAACAACAGAGCATCCCTTTGTACAATGTTCCCATTCATGGGTTTCTGAATATTTATCATTAACCAGAACACATAATATAGTCTAGATCTGTAACCATAATAAACTCTACCATATCTGAGCAGGTACTAGTATTGGTTCATGAGACAAATTGAAGTGCCACTTCCTTTGTCTCATCCCAGCTGCTTCGGAATCTCTGTGGAATAAACATCTCTGGCAGTGGCATCAACAAACCACAACTGCAAAATGTAATGAGCATGTTTGTGTGATTATGAGGTGGAGCTACTCATAACATATGTTTAAAATGCCTGGTGGTAAGCAAGGAATGAAGAAGATCATTGAAAACTATTGCTAGGTTCGTGAGATCATTGTGCAGTTTTCTTGATGTGGATGCACATCAATATCCCTGTATAGTTTTCTCATAGCCTTTTTAATCTCCAAGTTGAGAAATATATGGAAGGGGTCACAAGTTGCAGTTGAAGAGATAGTTTGGAGATGCAGCTGGTCAGAGCTGCATCTTTGAAGCACCCTTAGATAGCAATAGCATTTAGACTTATATACTGCTTTACAGTACTTAATAGCCCTCTCTAAGCCATTTACAGAGTCAGCATATTGCCCCCAACAATCTGGGTCTTCATTTTACCCACATTGGAAGTCTGGAAGGCTGAGTCAACCTTGGCTCTTGGTGAGATTCAATCTGCCAAATTGCAGGCAGCTGGCAATCAGCAGAAATAGCTTGTAGTACTGCACTGTAACCACTGCACCACCGTAGATCATCTTTGTTGAGTCACCATCTCAATCTAATTGAAGTAGATGTGTCTGTCCTTTGTCCCTATCAAAACTAAAGTATTTTTCTCAATTTACATGCATTGCAGCAATTAATAAGGTCTGTGGTTTCCTGATTGAAGTTGACAATTCTTATCATAAGCAAAAAGAAAGAACATCTGAATGAATCTAGAATTTAAAGTGAACTTGTTGTGAATCTCGATCTCTATCCTACTTGATGAAGCCCACTCTGCTTCCTCCCTCCCACCCTGCATAGCAGTCTTCAAGTGCTGCTCTCCCCTGAATAAACCAGGAAATGAAGCTGGTTTAAAACTCCCTTTCTAGTTTTCACTGCTTTCATTTGCTTTCACCATGGTAATGACTTTATGTCCTGTCTAGACCTACCACTGGTCAGTGGATTCCCTTCTTCTTTACTTCTCCTAGACAGGAAGGAAAAAAATAGGATACCACAGTTGTACCATTTTTTTTCCTGTGGCTATGAACCTTATAGAAAATTTGGGACTGTATCCAATATGCCATCTTATCACCTAGTAATTGTAGAAAGATGTTTGTTGTAATATATATTGCTAAATTGAAGGGAGGAATTGAAAAAAAAAACAACCCTCTTGGATTGATCCTTTAAAAAGTTTGAGGAGAGAATATATTTAAGAAAAACCATTATTGTTCCAAAAGATAGATTATCTAACTTGCCTGGGTTCTCTTGTTTTGTTTTATTATTTGCAATCAGGAAGGTAATGTAGTATAGATGAAAGCTGGGGGAATAGAGAGCAATTATTGATCATGCTAGCAAATGATGCTTTTATTTACTTTTATTCCAGATTTCCTTTTTTATTTATAAGCAGCTGAAGATGTCTGAGCTGCTCGTAATTGGTTCTGGCCTCCTGCCGCCTGACAGAGTTAATTATTGACGGTCTGCACATTGCTCCTCTGAGAGAATCCAGTGTCTGTACAAATTAGTTGGAGGCAACTCTCTCATGCAATAATGAAAATAAATCCCTTATAGTTTTCTACTGAGAAAGATTTGAAAGCATTCATCTTTGTCCAAACAGTGTACCTGTTGATTTGGATAGAAGGATATCGTTACAGTAATGGGTGGGTAGGGTAAAATAGAGACACGATTCAATAGTTCTAAAATTATGGTACCATATCAAAAGAAAGGATTTCAAGTGATTTGGGAAAATCAACCATAAATGACTAGCGCTACTTTTATTATAAAAAAATATTACTGCTATCCCCAACATTATTTGCTAAAGTTTAGAACTCTAAACTAAGAAAGTTCTTCTCCAAATTCATATTTTTGTCTTTTGTTTAAATTAAATAAACTGACCTTGTTTACAATCTTTTTATTGGTAGAAAAATATTTCCAGCATGCACTTTGTGAGACATTGTATGGTTCCTTAATTTTATTGCACTCTTCTAATGACATAATGATATGAAGAGAAAATCAACAGCACATACCTGATTACTAATTGCTTTAATTATTATCAAACGTTCTGCATATTTATGGAAACCGTACACGGTGAGAGGGTGCAGGCAAGGAGCTACTCATTTCAAAGGAACAGTTTATAAAATCAGCATTATGCTTTACTTACAAATAATTCAGAGATTGATGGAAGTGATCTTCAGGTGGATTAGCAGAATGAATGCCAAGTGTAGTTAAACATCTCCGTGATATATTTCTTTTTTTGTTTTGGAGCCAACCAGGAATCTACTGGATCTTATCTCAATTCTTTGTAATGTCTTTGTATCCTTTTGTTCTGCAGATTGTTTTACCCAAACCATGTCACGTGCAGCTACACCTTGCATTTCTCCATGGACAGAAAACAAGAGACTGAAGTTGGGAGTGTCTTCCTATCCATCTGAAAGAACTGTTGTATATCATGACACTTTTCTAGAAGGAAAAAAAAAGAAAGGTAGTTCTTTTTCCAGTGTGCTGAGGCAGCTTGCCAGAAGATATAGGCACTTTATCTTTTACAACACTTACTCTTTGAGGATTAGATCCGTTAACTGTCACTGCTTGTTAGTTTGCCAGTAACAAAGCTTAACTTGAATTGGAATTGGAATCCCAGCAGAAGCTAGCTTAATGGAAGACAGTGACTTTCATCTGAGGAATATAGAATGTGCCACTAGAGTATGGAAGATAAAAACTATTGTCTGCAATTTGCATATTAATACTTTTATGGGCTCCCTTCCATCTGTTTTTTCTATATCTGCCTTGCTTACCATGTAGCCCCATCATAGATCAGTATCAGCTACGAATGGTGGCTAAGATGTTTGGACAAAGCTTGAGGTTTTTCCCCCCCCCCCCACTGAATATTTTTTAAAAAAATCTGTTTTATTATCTATCTGACAGAGCAGAAACTGTGTGAATCTCTCCTCCCTCCTTCCCTCTCTCTCCCTCTCCCCCCACCCATCCTATGTGCCAGGTTTGAACTTCAGTTTTTATAAACTTGTTGTAAACACTTACAGCTTTTGGAACAGCTTTTATGTATTGTTCTTTCATTACTTCAACTTATGACCTCTTTTTATCCATAGCATACTAAAAGCAGCCAGCAGTAAAAAAACAAAACAAAATAACAACTATAATTCAACTAAAAAAAAAAAAAAAGAAGCTTCTTTACTGACAAGGTTTAATTGAAATGATGGATTTGGGAGAGATACACCTCTCAACATCAGTTGATTGGAGTGGCAACTATGTAAGGAAATAAGTAAATAAATAAATAAACCCTGCTTGCCACAAGCTTAGTGAGTGATTTGAACAAGATTTTAGTTTCCAAAATCAATGGAATTTTTTATTAGTCCCGGTGATGTATACGGAATTGTGAGTCAGTATACTGTGGTGAAAATATTGAATTGGGACTGGAGGTACTCAAGTTCAAATTCCCGTTCACCCATAAAGTTCATCTGAGTAGCTTTGGATAAATCCCTGTCTCTCATCCAAATGCATTTGACAGAGTTGTGGTGAGAATTAATTGGAGGGCAAAGGCTAGGAGAAGTGCCATCTTTAACTCCTGGAAGAAAAGTGGCAACAAATAAATATTTCACAAAAAAGTGGTTCCAAGAGTATACTAATTCAAAGTACTATATAGCTGTGAAGACTGTTTCAGTTCTTAATACGGCATGCAGTTATTCATGGTGTAATCACCTCCAAATTGATCTACTGCAATGCACTGTACATGGAGCTGTCCTTGAAGAGGATTCACAAACTTTACCTGGTTACAGGACATAATGCATGCTCCTAGGAAAGCCATGTTGCACATCTGATCTGTGAACTGCATTGGTTGGCAATTTGCTTCTGGGTCTTACTTAAGATGTTGGTTTTAACCTTTAAAACTCTTCTTCATATGGGGCCAAGCTATCTGAGGGATTTACTTCTTCCTGTTTATATTATCTCCCTTATCAGATCTTGCAAGGAAGGTATGTTATCTACATTCAGTGTCCCAGGAGCTGTGCCTTTCCTGTTGTGGTACCACTCTTATGTCCTTCCTTCTAAAATCAGATTGGCCCCATCCTTTTTGATATTCTGAAAGGCCCTCACAACTTGGCTAGATGACAAGGCTTGGGCCTTCCATGGAATTGAAGATTTGCCTAGATGGTTTCATTGTTGATGGGGTTATATTTTGTTTTCTCTTCTTTTACAGTTCATATTTTGGGTTATTAAGATATTTATTTACTATGTTTTTTATTATTTGTTATTGCTGTTTTTATATTTTCTGTTTTATCTATTGTGCATTGTCCAGAATCATCTAGAGAGATGGGTATATAAGTTTGATTAATAAATAAAATAAATTTCTACATTAGTGACTTGAAGTGTCTTCTAATGTCATCCAGCCATCATTAGACAAATATAATGGTAATGGGTTTAGATTGCGTTAATGATGGGTACAGAATACTACAAGTTCCTGTAACCAACTAGTGGGAGATGGTCTAATTATAGATCAACATAAATTCAGTTTCTCTAACACTGAGTTAGTAAGGCTGCTTTTCAAATTAAAATTTATTATTTTGAGACACTGATAAAAGAAGATCCATTTAAAATTTATGGCAATTCTTTTGCTAGGGTAGGTATGTATACAGTCGATAGAGGGAGCAGAAACTCTGTTACCTGTTTATGCAAGCATACTTCTAGGTATGTTCCATATGCAGCTTTTTGTTATTCTGCATGGCAATCCTCATTCAATAAATCTGAAGTTACAAAGAGACTGTAGGAATGGATTCCTGCCAACTGTCTGCCTGTTTCACCTGTACTGAAAAGACTACAGCTATGTGGCAGAGAGCATCTTGGATTAGACTTTGGCTCTGAGCATTTCCTGTTTAAAATGATCAAGTAGCTCTTAATGGAAAAGGTTTTTACTTGAAACTGTAGAGAGCTACAATGGAGTGGGTGGAAAAAAAATATGCTAGATGCACCCGTAGAGATTTT
Organism: Thamnophis sirtalis; assembly: GCF_051295495.1. Lineage (NCBI taxonomy): Eukaryota > Metazoa > Chordata > Lepidosauria > Squamata > Natricidae > Thamnophis > Thamnophis sirtalis. Next base: position 128,297,873 of record NW_028261382.1, on the reverse strand, counting down.
TCATGTGACTTGAGTTTCTCTTAATGCTGCTATTATCTATACCTTCATTTTCATGATGTTGGAATGAGTTGGGGCTCATTCCAACATGTCCATGTATAACCCAGAGTTTAACTTTCATGCTCCAGTTCCCCCAGGAAAAAGTGTACTTTCTTCTCAGAAGTGTACTATTTTTCAATAATCATTTGAACATCTTGGAGTATTTTTTCCCCGTTTCTTTGAGATTGGACTGCCTTAACTGTGTATTTTAGAGAATAAGCCTCCAGGTTGCATGTACCTTCACTTCACCAAATCATGCCTGCCATGCACAGAGCAAAGCTCAGACATTCATTTGTTCATCCAACTAGGCAAGATGATTGTGTTTACAATAAACAAACAGAATGCCAGTGTTACCAATGCTTTTTTTTGGGGGGGGGGGAGTTTTCATTTTGTCAATCCCTGTGCATATGCAGATGTAAAGGAAGTGAGATCTGCAAACAATGATTGATTGAAAGGAAGAGAAAAAGAGCATATATCTCAGGCTGTGAATCTCAGGATGAGACAGAAGGAGATTTAACTAGGTGTTAGATGAAACACTCTGGCAAATATTCAAGCATAGATATAAAATGTTGAGCACAGAAAAATTCTCAAAAATATCCTTGAGGGGCTCATACTTTCATCTCTCACTTCTGCCTTCCATCATTTTGATGGCCAATTAGAAAGTGTCTTATAAAGGGCCATATCTTCTGCTTTCCCTTATCTCTTTTTTCTTCAAGCCTAAGGGACTGGCAAACGGCTATAAGATTCCTCGAAGAATTACCTGTCTGCCATTTCCAACTTCCAAACCACTCATTGTCATCCTGACAACTGTGCCTCAGTAAATCACAAACCTGCAGTGTATAATGTTGCCAGCTCTTTCAAATTCTCCATGACAAGTCAGCTGCACTTGATACCTGGATATTATTGAGACTTAGTAACTTTCTGCCCCTTAAGTCCAAGTCTGCAGGAAAGAATGAGGTACGTGTTTTGAGAAGAGCTGTTATATTTTTCACTGCGTGACACCTGGAATTCTCAGGCTAAAGAAATATCAGAAAATTCTTGACTAAACAGCTTGCACTTTAAAATGGAGGTGTGAGTGAAGAACATGGGTGAAATAAACCAGAAGATAAGAAAGTTTGCTTTGAATTTGCAGGAGTGCAAAATAATAACAACTTACACCCAGATTTACCGTGTTTCCCCGAAATTACGACATGTCCTGATCATAAGGCCATGCCACATTTTTCTGGTGGGCAAAAATATAAGCCCTCTCCCAGATATAAGCCCACTGGACAACCCTCTACCTCCAGCCAGGCAGAACGCTGCTCACCAACCTAGCGGTATCCCAAAGGTGCCAAGCCATGGGAACCGGGGGGAGGCAAAGATGATTGTGTTGCGTAGTGCCTTTGGGATACCGCTAGGTTGGTGAACGGCTCTGTGCCCAGCTAAAGAGGGGTGTTGCCAGGCGGCTGCTCTCTTGCGAGCGGGCTTCCAAAGAGCCGGGCACAGCCTCATAGGCGAATGGCTGTGTTGCACTGTTGCAGCAGTGCAGCACAGCAGCCACATTCATGAACAGCCACCCGGAAAACCCCTTTTCCAGCTGGGCACAGCACTGTTCACTGTCCTAGGAGTATCGACAAGCCACATGAGCACCTGTTCGCCACCACCCAGCTCCCACGGATTGGCGCCTTTGAAATGGCAGTGAATGGCTGTTCTGCTCTCGCTTACACGCCTGCCAGCCTCACGATGCCCTGGTTCAGCTCTTTCTGCAGAGCCAGGGCACCTCCCCTGCTGCGCCACCGCCGCATTGGCTTTTTTTGCAGCTTCCAAACTGAGTCTTTCAGCAGTGGCCGTTCTGGGCGTACGCTCTATGGTTGTGGGCCAGCAACTGCCAGCAAAGTGTACAACAGCCACTTGTGCAACCCCCCCTCCAGCCATGCAGAGCACCATTCACTGCCATTTCAAAGGCGCCAAGCCACAGGAGCTGGGTGGCGGCGAACAGGCGCTCATGTGGGCCCAAGCTATATTTTGTGTGTAAAAAGAAAATAAGACTCTGTCTTATTTTCAGGGAAACACGGTATAATTGTTATCCCCAGAATGGTAATTTGATTACTATGGCTGAAAAAGAAAGTACTAGTATGTATAGCACATAAAGTATTTAGCTTGCATGTATGATATCCAGTTCAGATCTGAACTGAATGTCGGAAGTGTATATGGGATTAGAGGCAAAATATAGACTGTATATATTAACTCTTTGATTTCAAAGTAAAAGCTGAATATGCCATGATCAGTCCTATCCCCTCCCTTTTGGTGTGTGTCCCTCCAATTCTACATATATACAATCTTCTCAATCATTGTTTGAGACTGGCATAAATCAGTCCTTTTTGTCAAAATCCTGATCTTAAAAGCAGCCAAGTACTTGTATCATAATAGCATTATTACATATCTTATCTTGTATCTTTCTACCATTCCTCCATATTAAGCAGACTGATGCAAATACATTGCAGAATTTTTAAAGCAATGAGATTTAACCTACAAAACTACATATGATGAAATATGAAGGACCAACTGTATTTAATATTATGGAATTGGTAGATATTTCACTAAGAGATGATTAAAATTGTAGTAACTGAAGCTGAACTATGAATTTTGAAACAAGCCATTAGGAAAATAATATCCATTATATGGGGTGATGCTTTATAGCTCCAGAAAACAGAAAAACTTGAGTTACATTCTTTCTTGCCCTTTTAATTGTTTACCTCTTAGGCTACAACTAGTGATTTCTGTCTGTAATTTTCTTCTCACTTTACATTGTACTGCTTTCCCTTTCATTTCTTTTATTGGGTTTGTTCTGTTTTATCCTATTTAATTTTCTAACTCTGTCTCTTACAAAGATACAACAAAAGGGGGGGATCTATAGTTTGTTACAGCAGACTTCTCACATCTACAATAAAATTATAATAGTCTTCTTTATAGCCTGTATTCCAGATGCAACAGATTATAGTAGACCAGGACAATAGTATTGAAGAGATGAAAGAGTAATATTCCGCTTGTTTGCTGTCAGGTAAAAATAAACTACACAACCATATGAAAAATTCCATAAACTAAATTACATAATCAAATAATGGTTAAAAACAAACTAATTACAAACAAGTTTCCCATGGCTTAAAAATGAAGAGTCTCTCTGTTGAGTTTCGGTCATCATTCTGTTAAAGCCATTCATGGCATAGGGCCTGGTTACTTGAAGGACTGCTTTTCTCCTCTAACATCTGCCTGGCATATTTGATCCTGTAGGATTGATACGCTCTAGGTTACAATTAAACAGTACAGTACACTTAAACCGTTTCATCTTTTGGGATCGCAGATGTGTGCATTTTCTGTAGCAGCACCTGCTCTCTGGAATGAAGTTCCCCCTGAGATGCAGGTGGCTCCTACTCTGCTATTGTTTGCAAGAGCTGTACAGACTTGGCTCTTCACCCAGGCAAGGAGGAATGAAATGCCTCAGTCATCCTGTACAATAATAATAACATAATAATAATAGAAAACCAGAATTGGAAAGAAACCTTGGAGGTCTTCTAGTCCAACCCCCTGGTCAAGCAGAGAACCCTATCATATTTCAGACAAGTGGTTGTCCAATCTCTTCTTTAATTTTGGAGCACGCACAGCCTCTGGAGGCAAGCCAGTCCACTGATTAATTGTTCTCTCATGAAATTTCACTTTGGTTCTAGGTTGGTTCATCCATTGCTTCTAGTCCTGTCTTCATTGTCAAATGTTTTATCTTTTTTAATTTTGTATTGCTTTTACAGTAAATTCTTTGAGTGTTGTTAACCACCCAGAGCCATCGACAGAGATAATAGGCAGCATACAAGTTTGACCAAATTATTATTATTGTTATTTATCTCTAGAGGTGTTTGCGATCCGCTGTCCTCCATCATTCAGATTCATTAAGCAGTATCTTGAAGATGCTACGTTCATGAGAAATAAATCTGATCTCTGACTTTCCATAGTATTACCTGCAACTGCAAGCCTGATCTTCTGGGTATCCATATACAGCAATAGCAATTAGACTTTACAATGCTTTACAGTAATTTCTAAGCAGTTTACAGAGTCAACATGCTGTATTGCCTCCAACAATCTGGAGAAGGATGGAAAGCTGAGTCAACCTTGAGCCTGGTGAGTTTCGATCTGCCAAACCGCTGGCAGCTGGCAAGCAGCAAAAGTAGCCTGCAGTACTGTACTCTAACCACTGCTACTACTGAGTAGTAATTGGCTATACAGTACTACATCTTAAAACTTATAACTTCCTTTCCTTCGGATTCTAGATTAAGCCATTCTTCCAGACGTCTGATGCAAATTAGATATTTTCTTACTTTCTTTGGTTACTTTTACCCTAATAGATGTTTTTTTGTAGTTTCTCCTCTGCTTTCATACAGGCTTGCTTTTTTCTTAAGCTGAAATTCACTGTTTTCTGCAGATCAAATCATTGCCATTCTTTTGTCTTTTTCCTTAACTAGTTTCCTCTAACTCATCTTTATGTACATAATTTAATATGCTATTCATTTGCTTTTTCTCCCAGAGTGTTAATGAGGATACAACATATGATATGACCTAAGGCTGATTCAATCAGCATCCAACTGGTCATTTCCTCCTGGCTCAATGCTTTGCACTTCTTTATTACATTTCATTTATGAACTTCTCCCAGTTTCCAATCAACATGACAATGTTCTGAGGTCCACAGCAATTAGCATTTGTCTTACAGGATAGCTTTTATTATTTCCTCTTTCAAACGCTTTATGCAGATCTAGTGCATTATTTAGTCTTACTTTCTTCAATGATTTAATCTGTTCAGGAGCAGGAAAAGCAATCTGCCTCATCTGGCAAGTTGTGTCACTAATGAGCAAAAAACTGATGGCTTATTTTAATGCAGAATGATGGTTGTCAAGATTTATCACCTTCACAGAGGAATAATCATACCTAAAATAGTGTCAAGATTATTTTTTCAGTATGGGCAGGTCTAGCACAATCTTGCCATTGCTGTTCTACATTACACTTTGTATTGATTTAACTAAAAGTTTCAATCATCTGTGGAATTAAAAGATAGTAAGGTGAAGCAACCATAATACATTTTATTACCCAAACCTTGGAAGAGTAAAATTAGTAAGTAAAATTCTCTGTCCTGTCACTGGGTTGTTGACCAAATCTATTTCTTAAAATATGTAGTGTAGTGTAATGTAGTGTAGTGTAGCGTAGCATAGCATAGTATAGTATAGTCTTTATTGTCATTGTACAAAATACTGTATTTTTTGGAGTATAAGACACATCTTTTTCTCTCAAAAAAGAGGCTGAAAATCTGGGTGCGTCTTATACACAGAATACAGCATTTTTGGCCTCCTGAAACTCTGCTCCCTTCACCAAAATGACCGTGCAGAGCCTGTAGAAGGCTTTCAGAGTGCTCCTGGGGACTGGGGAAGGCAGAAATGAATGAAAAATGGACCGCTTTTGATCAATTTTGCCCCCCTCCCAACCCCGTCCTAAAGTCTATGCATGCAATTTTTTTGACAAAAAACAGGCCTGTTTTCATGAAAAACTGGATGTTTTTTGCTCATTTTTGGGGAGCCCCAGCCCCCCAGGACCAAGCCTCTTAAAAGCTATTCATGCCTTTTTTGTGGGGGGGAAATGGGCCCGTTTTTGCAAAAAATGGGCCATCTTTGGGAGGTTTGCAGAGTGCAAAAACTTTTTTAAAAAATGTACCTCTTCAAAACCTTGGTGCTCTGGTGCGTCTTATACTCTGGTGCATCTTATACTGCGAAAAATACTGTAAATACAGTGAAATTGGTTTTAGCCTCAGTGGTGCAAAATTATAGCAGAAAAGAAAAAAGAAAGAAAAAGAAAAAACTAGTCATACATTTCCGCATGTGCATGGAGTGATTGTGGTTGTGTTTAAAAGTCTGACAGCCCAAGGATAGAAGCTATTTTTAAACCTATTTGTTTGGCTGGCTATACTTTGATGTCTTCTGCCCAATGGTAGAAGTGCAAAGAGACACTGACCAAGGTGTGAATCATCTCTGAGTATCTTCCTTACTCTGCTAAAGCAATGACACCTGGTGATCTCATTCAGTGGTGTTAAAAGGCAACCAATGTACAAATCACTTTTCTCTTTGAACCAAATTCCACCTAAAAAAATGTACCAATGGAAAAGATGTTACAAAGAAAACAAAAAACAAACCCAGGCAAAATCCATCCTAATCAAAACAGCCATTGTGACCACCTCAAACTGAGCAAAACTGAGTCCAAGCAGATGTCGTTAGAAATGAACTGGGATATTTATTTATCTATTCATCTATTTTCAGTACTATATTAAAACTCTTCCCAAATCCTAAAATTGTGGGGGAAGGGTTTCCATGCATCCACTATTAATCCCCTCCCCAATAATTTAAGCATTATTACTATAGAGATCCTGCTCTACCACTAATCTCTGGGTTATAGAACATATAGTACATATGATGGGAAGATACCCATGGAAAAACATCAATATCAGATTAATTCTGAAACATTGCTTTGCAGTCATTTACAAGGTTTTTTTTAATGTGAAAAAACCCCGTGTTTTTCTACTTTATTTTAAAGGTGCTTGAGAATTTCTTTTTAATTTTGGTCAAGAGGTTTTGAGCAAATGTTATTGTTAAAAGTGGCACAGAATACTACTGTGGTGCCATTATGTTTTGTTATATATATATTGAACAATGTGAAGCTGAGCATCTATTCTTTCAATCTGAAATAAAAAATAGAAATCCGAGTGGCAATTGGTTAATAAAAAGGAGAATTTTTCTGCAAGCACTATTACAGATCCCTTTAACCTAATTGGTTATACGAAGTTGCAATGTCTGTAAACACCTGAGAGCAAAATGGTTGCCACATTTTTATTATGTAAATTTTACACATAATTGTGTTTCTGATATTTATACATTTAAATACCTTCTTAAATTTTGATAGCTTTGAAATGAAGAAATCAAAACAGGAGAAGGGAAACAGGCCTATTGCCAATGTAGAATGTGTTCATACAATAAGGCTGATCTGAAGATTAATTCTCTTGAGAGAACTTGGTGTGTCTAAACTTAAGAAAAGATGACAGCTGGAGAATATAGTGCCACTTTTTCAATATTTGAAGAGTATCACAACGAAGAAGGTCAAGACTTATTTATTTATAGTTCCAGAATGCAGCACATGTAATAAAGGATTTAAGGGAAAAGAAGGCATATTCTTAAAAGTTTAAGAAATGTTCTGACAGAGCTGTTATAAACTAGACTGGAAATTGCTCATTTCCTTCATAGGATGTATTCGAGTAGAAACTGGATAGCCATTGGTCAGGAATGCTTTACATTTAATTCCTGCACTAAATGGGTTTTTATTTTATTTTTGGGTATTTTGATTTCGTGATGCTTCCATGATTCTTCCTTTACCATTGCATGAATTTCTAGTACCTTTGAATTAATTTAAAAAGATTAATTTCAGTGTAAACTATTTTTCCTAAATATCTCTATAGAAATTGTTTTATTTGGTATTTACTAGCTTAGTTATCTAATTAATCTAGTCTAGTGAAAAATTAATCAAAAATCATATTTGCTTTCTTAGTAAAAAATATTTTCTCTCTATTTCACTCAGATGTTGATCATCATTACAGCTGGATATGCTTTTCTCTCTGTTTTTTTATATTGCCACATGTCTAATAATCAAAGACTGACATTTTTTTTAAAAAAAATAACCACCTGAAAATTTGGCCATTTTGATTAGTTTTCATCTGAGAAAATGTTTCTGATATTGTTAACAGCCATTATTGTCCACCAAATTTATATTTTGTGAAGGAGGAGAATGATTTACTGTTCCTCAATTTGAGCAAAACATTTGTCAAGGTTTCACACAACACTTTCATTGACTGTTAAAATGATGTTTGAATTGCACAATAGCAGGGTGGATCTACATTTCACTGAAGCATGTTATGAAGAAATAATTGATGATTCTGCATTGTATTGGACAGCTGCAACCAATAGCAGCCCACAGGGATTTCTCTTGGGGTCAGTGTTGTTCAATATTTTTATGAATGACCTGGATAATGGCACTGATATGCTTCTTATCAAAATTGAGGATAACATACATTTGGGACATACAGACAATACAGAGTATGACAAAATGAGATTACTAATCTGTGCAGTCTGGAAGGGTAGCTGGAAAGGAACAAGATGTCTTTAAAATAGAGAAATGTCAACATCAACATCATCGTATCATTTTTCTCGCAGGTCAAGGGTCCAAAATGTAAGTTACTACATAATATAAGTTAGGGAGAAATGATATTGATACAAGATGGGAAGAGGTTATGCCTTCAAAGCATTACATTAGAAAAGGACTTAGGTTGATCATTAATATCAACTGAATATGAAACATCAATGTTAGGGAATTTAGTCTAGTTCTAGACTGCATTCAAAAAAGAATTGTATCAAAGGTATTTTAAGCTTTGCTCTGCACTGGTGAAACCATACCTGGAGTGCTCATCAACAGATTTCCAGAAAAAGGGCAAAAAGGGAAAATTCCCTATGATAAGGTTCTCCAAATTTTAAGGAGATGTGAAGAATCTTTTAGTTGTATATTGCTACAGTAAATCTAACTTTCCCAAAGATCCTTTGTATAGTTTCCATTGTTCAGTGGTGTTTATTTTAGTGTTTTCAGTTTCAGGAAAAGAATTTATATTAAGTTATATTAAAGGGAGGTATAATAAGAAAAAAAGTTTAAGAACCTATGAGTTTTGACTGAAAGAACTAGAAATGTTCATTTTTTGAGGAGACACATTATAAGTGTTCAGACACAAGGATGGGTGCCATAAGAAAGATGATTAAAAATTATTTTTTTAACTGCCATAGAAACTAAGACCAGAAATACTAGATTGAAGCTATCTAGATTTCATTTCAATGTAAGGATATATTTCCTTATTGTAAAATCCATACATTTAAATCATAAAAACACAATACACAATGTGCACAATACAAATGCATCTACATATACAATACTATACAGCTTCACAAAGTTTTCCCATGCAGTTCTGGCTAATTCCTTGTACAGAACAAAGATACCACAGTTCAGTGGATAGACTATTTGTCCTTTAATTCTAATTCAAAGCCATTTTGTTGATTGTAGTGAAGCATCACTGCTATTTTTGTATTTTGTCTTGAAACTTTGCTTTGCTATTAATTTTTTTCCATAGCAACTTCGGAGAAGATGCATTGCTCAAAGCTACATCTACTAAAATCTTTTTCTCTTTGAAATAATTTCTAAGGAAAAAAACAAATAAACTTCTTCCATTAAATTAAATGAAAGTTAATAGGAAACAGCATGGGAGAATTTAACTGTCTTGCACAATTCTATATAGCATCCTTAGAGGTGGTCATGAAATAGAATTCATAATCTTCTGAGGCATTTTATAATTAAATACGGGTGGGGGGAGTAGATGGATAGGTGGGTGAAATTAATGAATGGTATGGTGAATTCCAGTGTTTGCATCCAGAATCTGTTGATTCAAGTTCTTCTCCCAGGAATAAGATAGAACAAACAACAATTAAAACAAAATTTTCTCTTCTCCAAGATGCACATAAACAGCTCTTGTTAACTTCTTTTCTAATGGAGTTGATAATTTGGCAAATGATATTTACTCAGAATTAGTCTCTAGTATCTGTACACATATTTAGCTCTCATGAAATTTAAGAATTGAGCAGGCATTTTCTTCATACACAGAAATCCAATAAAAGTTTCTAGATTGTACAGAGATGAACAGATTGACATTGAAAATAAAGGATGAAGAGGAATTGGTGCACTTCAAGACATGGCGAAGATTTTATGATCGGTTAGAGAAAGACATACAGAAAAGAAAGTAAGGGGAAGATATGGAACCCAGACAATAATTCATTAATTAGAAAAGGGCAGAAAAGGAGGGGGAATAGAAAAGAAAACAATAGCATAGAAGTATATATTCAAAAGTAAGATACAAAGGGGAAAAAACATAATCAGGATATATTTGAGGAGGAAAAGGAACAAGAAATACCACCCCAAGAAAATAAAAACTAAGACCCGGAAGAGACACCTACAACAATAGAAAAATGAAGGAAGAGAGGAGGAGAGGAGAGGAAGAGGAGGGAAGGAAGATAGAGGTAAGGGAAGAAGGAAGGAAAAGGAGAGGAGGAAGGAAGGAGGAAAGAAATTAGAAAAGCGAGGAAGGGAGAAAAGAAAGCGAAAATAAGGTGGTGTCAAAACAGGCAAGGGATGGTAAAGAAAACAATCCAAAAAGTATGTTATGAGCCTGTAAATGGAATGACAAATGCATAAGAATGACGAATGTAAAAAATAAGAATAACTATGTGAATGTATACCTAAAATTGTATGTAAGAGAACAAAAAATAAAAAACTTTTCTGAAAAAAGGTGTCTTAGTCCTACATGATTGCTCTGCAAAATATATATACTGAATAGCTTCTGAATAGCAGAAATTATCTAATGTGGATCTATGACTGTTCTAAGAAACAGTACATCCAGTTTTCCCCTCCACATAAGTTTAAGATTGCACAATGTTTGCTTGCCAAGTTAACTGCCATTTACTTATGTAACACTCTGACCGTTTCTATACAATTACTTTCAGCATACTACTTCCCACTATTCTTGGAAAATGTTCAGATGTCAGATTCTTAGGTGGTGGGACTTAATTAGGGTCAACACATTCTCCTGAAACTATAATTTGACATCATGGTTTAGGTGAAAATAATTTATTCCTACTGCAGATAATACCTCAGTTTCTTTGTTAATGTGCCTTTATTCTTCTCCTGTTACCTTCCTCATTAGCTTAGAAAAAATATAGACTTCTTCTCCTGCTTCATCCAATTAAAAAGTTGCCATCCAAACAGAGTAGGTTGACTAGAGATGTAGATCATAATTCATCTAGTTCTCTGTATGCCCTCTCTTAAAGATCAAAATCTTTTCCAGTAATTTCTTCAAGAAATAATAGTTTTCTTGCATCTTGAGTGCTGAATACATTAATTGTAATTCTAATCCTGTACTCTGAAGGAATGTAAAGCAATCATGTTTGTGACAAATACTTAAATATTTGAGGATAACTTTTGAATCATCTTTAGATATCTCTTATCCATGCTGCACAAACCCAATATTTCTATCTAATAACTACTGTTTACACACTTTGCATTTTATTGTGCTTAGGTTCTGTGTTTTCAATTCAATGTGTCAAACATGGCTAAGTTCTTATTTAGTATTAAATTTCATGCATTTAGCCCATGAAAGCTTATAATAAATGTTTTTTTTTGAGAAACTGGTATTTTAAATGATATGAATTATTATGGTATTTTAAGCATAGATTTTAAAACTTAAATCTTATAAACGTTATAATATGTTGAGCCATGAGCCTTGGAGGAATAGTGGTTAGAGTGCAGTACTGCAGGCTACTTCTGCCGATCACCCGCTTCCAGCAGTTTGGCATTTTTTTTTCCTGAGGAGGAGAAGGAGGAGATTCCCTTTGCCCACTCCATTCTCCCATTACATTACATTAGAATAACTAACTAACAGGAATTGTCCCAGGGCAACTTGACCGGGACAAGATGTCCCACAGTGAGTTGACCAGGATGAGGTGGTCAAGGTGAGTTGTCCTAGACCCATCTCTACAATCACAGATTGTAGAAAACTTTCTCCATAAACATATTGCTGGATGTCTATTGTTCTGCAGGTTGTGGGCAAGGTATGGGCAACAGAGAGTGGACTGGAGTCCAGAAGATCCAATTCTATACATTCCTCCAAGAGAATTCAGAACTAATTCTTAGGTTGAAGTCAAGCCTACAATGAGAATAAGTGGACAGAAAAGAAAAGCAACATATTATAGGAAATATACAAGAGCCTAAGTCTGCCTTTTAGTATGACACTAGAATCTAGAATAATCTCTATCCTCATATGTGGATCAGAGAAAGAATATTTTACTAGATGACATTTGTTTTTCCTCACTAATAATAATCCTGCTTCCCTTTTTTCTTGTTTTTCCTCACTAATAATAATCCTGCTTCCCTTTTTTCTTTCCAGCAAACGTATAAAATATATTTATACCATGGAGTGAACAGTGAGAGAAGAATATGCATTTGTATATATATATATATATATATATATATATATATATATATATATATATATATATATATATATATATATATATATATATATATATATATATATATATATATATATATATATATATATATATATATATATATATATATCTCCATAGCACTTACTTACTTTACAGCCCTCTCTAAGTGGTTTACAGAGTCAGCATATTGCTCCCAACAATCTGGCTCCTCATTTTACCCACCTCGGAAGGATGAAAGGCTGAGTCAATCTTGAGCTGGTGAGATTCGAACTGTCAAATTGCAGGCAGCCAACAGGCAGCAGAAATAGTCTGCAGTACTGCACTCTAACCACTGCACCATCACATCTCATATATATCTAGTTCTTAAAGCAGTGTTTCTCAACCTTAGCAATTTGAAAGTGTGCAGCTTTCAGCTTCCAGACTTGCTCAGCAAGGAAGTTGGCTGAAGAATTCTGGATGTTGAAGTTCACACTTCTTCAAGCTGCACGTTTGAGAAACACTGCCTCAGGGAGAATAATTCAGTTTTTCAAATGCTGTGTTTGAAAGTAGACTCACAAGAGACTGTGCAAAGAAACAAAGGCTTCTCTGTCAAACTGTGGCAAAGGACAGTTCACATGCTGGAATGAAACCACTGGAAGATCAATTCCAGCAGCTTTTATTTTGATTCAATGAAGAGGAAGATAAAGGATAAATTCAAAAATGCATCCTTTACAAAATTATATTAAATTACAGTCTTTCTTTAAATGCAGACAATTTGAACAGGAAAAAGTGTAGTCTACTAGGGAACAAGGTTAGGAACCTCAAACACATGCATACACACATATGCTGAAATGTATTTTGAACTAATAGCCCAGAGGAAAATTCTCTCACTAGGAATCGAGTACTGAGAAGACATATAATAACATATTCAAAACACAAGAAATGTCAAAACAAAGTAAATTACAAAAGAAGCTAAAACCAAGAGTCCAGAACCTCTGTAAAAAAACTGTCAGGAAAACCATAGAAAAAGAAGTTCTGAAGCCACTTTGCAGCTCAATAGAATGTATTCATGATAATGTTTATTTATTATTTTGATTTATTGAACATTTTGGTTTCTAAGGCCTCTCAAGCTGACCCTGGGAGACTTATAAGTTATTTTTAAAAAGCTATTTTAAAAGAACATGCTGAGTAGATGAGCACTGGAGAAATGCTTCATAAATGCCTTTCAAAAGTACCTAATATCCACAGTCAGATTCGAACTCATGAAAGCTACACAGCTCTACAAAAGATTGTAGTCAATGCAAAATTAAATACATGGAAATGTGGCAAGATTATAAAAAAGAGTAAGATATACTGAACTTAATGACTCTTCTCTGCAGAGTAGTATCTATATAGGATTGTGGTGAGACTCTTCTAACCCTGACATTCTTTCATTATGATTCTACTACATCCTTCATAGTCTTTAAACTTGCCATTTTCACATCCTTCCTTGAACACATTTTTATGCATTAAGAATATCTTTGTAATAAAACAAATAAACAATAGGCTCTTATCTAAGTATGTAGTGCTACTCTTATCATTACAGTTTAAAATTATACTGGTTATCAATGGTGCTTGTTTAATTTATGTTTTACCAAATCTCTTACAATATTTTTATTTATTCTATGACAATGTTACTCATTAATAATTTGTGCATTGGATACTTCCTACTTAACATGCAAAAACATATCTGTATGCATCTGTGGGTGCATGTGTGTATATATTTATCTTAATGTAGATCCAATTTTAACTCCATGAATTGTGTTTGTATCTTATATATATGGCATTAACTCTTAGAAAAGAAATACAGAATTCAAAGTTACTGTAACAAGTGGAATATTTACATACCTCTGTAACTGGGCAAATCATTTAAGACATGGGGAGATTCCACTACAATGCTATTTAGAAAAAAATAATCTCTTATTTTTAATAGGTTTCATTCAATTTCATACAACTGAATTTCTTTTTCAAATTTATTTATAAAGGAGAAGAGAAGTTGATGAGCATTTTCTGAATGGAGAATAGTTCAGGAGAGTATGTGAAGTTTCTGTTTTGCAGGAGACTTTCCCCCCGCTTTCCTCCACTTCAAGATGAAGATATTAAGGAGAAACTTTTCCCACTGGTATTTTTTTCAAAATGGGAAATGTAGGCAAGCAGAAAACCTTTAGAGTGATAGAGAATGATATAACAAAGTGAAACCCTGCAAAAACATCTGTCACTCTCTCTGCTACTCCAATAATAAAGTAAGTTCAACTGCACCACAAAGGATATTTGAAAGAAATTCTCAAATGCCCTGAGAATAAAGGAATAAAACAGATACTTCTTTCATGGGAAAAGACAACTTCTTGAAAACTGCAAGTACTATCTATTTCGAGTACTATCTATTGTAGCCAGCCTGGGATTAGCAAAAACGATAGGGGTGACTAGAAGAAGAAAAACTGTAAAAGAACTATAGATCCAATTTCTTTTGGGAATCTTCCTGTGTCATATTTCTTTTATGCCATTATCATGTTTATGTTTATTAGGGCTTGTATGCCGCCCACTCTCAGAGAGACTCAGGGCGGCTTACAAATAAAATAGGGAGGGGGAACATATAAAAATTAAAAAGTACAGACATTAAAATCGCACAACATTCATAACATAAAATAAAATGGAATCACTATTGGATTCCTGATTTGTTGATACAAATGTGCCAGGGGTGGATTCCTCCCAGTTCGCACCGGTTCTTGCGAACCGGTTCGTCAGTGAACCCGGAAGTTAATTACTTCCGGGTTCCTAGCTCCTAGCCCCTGTCGCTGGGTGCCTGTGGGGTTTTTCTTTTTAAAAACGCCTCTCCGGATGATCTTGAAATCCTGCAAGGTTGCTTTGGAAGGGGACAGATAGGCAGATTCCCCCTGCCCCCCTCCCTGGGTGCCTGCAGCCTTAAAGCAAGCGTTTGCACAATAAAGAAAATCTCACGAGCGAGAGAAGTTCTTAATTGCTTTTACTGTGAAGTTTTGGAAGCTTCCAAGGCTACAGGCAATCAGGAATGGGGTGGGGGAATGCCTCGCAGGTTTTCAAGATCGTCTGCAGAGGCGTTTTTAAAAAGAAAACGGTCTTCTTGGGAGGGGGAATGGGCTACACTCAGAGGAGCCGGCGCTTGGGGCACCCTGAAACAACGCATCCCCGCCGCCTCGTTCTACTCAGCAAGCGGGGACATCCCATCTGTGCCCACTTCTGCTGCCACCACCTCCGCTTCCAAACGCAACTGTCAGCTGCGAGCAGGTGACTGAAGCTGCTGCTTGCAGTCATTTACGGCTGCAGATAGATTGTGCCTGTAGCGGGAAGCTCTTCGCCCTGTGAGAGCTCCTCTCCAGCACTCCTAGTTTGGTAACATCATCAGTGCTAGAAGGGAGTGGGGTTGGGGGGGGGAGGAGGAGAAAGTTAGGACAAAAAAGAAAAAGATAAGGAGAGAGAGGACTGTGGGGTCCTTTGGTGTTCTCTGAACGTGGTGGTTTTTAATTAGTTTAGGGAAATTTTATTTATTTATTGTTTATAGAATGTTTATTACAAGAAATGTTATTCCTTTTTGCAAATGTTTTATTTGTGATGCAATATGTTGCTTTTAAGTGTTTAGACCAGGTTTATGTGTCTCAAAGTGGCTGCTTTTCTATGGGCAGGCCAGGTTTGTTGCAAGGCAGTGTGTTTCACCCTCCTTGTTTAGGTAATTCTGAGGTGGTTGATGGTTCTGTGAGTGCCTGTCCTTTATAATTTTCCACATTGCCTTGATGGTTTTTATTCCAGTGACTTTGTCTTTCCTGTTCTTAGGCTTAGGAGAAAAAAAACTGGTTTCATTGGCAGTCTTTTTTTTTGGGGGGGGGGGGATTTTTATTTTCTTGGTGTTTTCCTAGCACTGTCATAGTTTGTGGGTGTGGGTGGGTGTGTAATGTCCCACAGTTATCTATGCATTAATAATGATCTAGTAATATTAATAATATCTAGTAATTAGTAATATCTAGTAATACCATCGTCTTGGTCACTCCCACCAGGTCACATGGGTGGCAGGCCACTCCCATCCGGTCACATAGGTGGCAAGCCACTCCCATCCGGTCACATGGACAGCAAGCCACTCCCACAAAGGAGGCCATGCCCACAGAGTAGGTTCGAACAATTTTTGAAACCCACCCCTGAAATGTGCCATTTATTCTCAGATTCCATGCATGAAAAAACAGAATCTATTAAATCCTTCAGGAAAATATCTTCCAAGGACCAAAGACTGGCAATGCAGAATAGCTATGGAGATTATCAGTCATCCAGGTCATAGTTTTACAAAGGTGCTTTTTCAAAAGGCAACTAGACTTTGTTTTTCTTTGAAGATGTTTCACTTCTCATCCAAGAAGTTTCTTAAGAAATGGTGCTTCAAAGGTGCTTTTTCAAAAGTCCAGTTGTCTTATCAAAAAAGCATCTTTGGGACAATGACAATGCTGGTGAAGGTAAAGGAATCATCTTCATATCATACTTGGAGAATCTCCCAATACTGACAAGAACCATCTATCTTGTCAGTATTGGGGGGGGGGGGGATGTTACATTATATACTGTACAGTAGATCTTTTGGTTTCAACCAGCAGGAAATTTTTATGACGTTAAATTTCAATTATTATTTCATAATTTTATATAGATATACACAAACATGCACTTACCCACACTACACACTACAACTACATACACACACAGATTATTGACATTTCACGCATGCTTTTCCTCTTTCAGATGAAGCAACGAGGCACAAAGCGTAGAAAAAGGGAAAGAAATAGTAAAGGAAAGAAATTAAGTCACGAGACAACAACAAAAAAAAAAAAGTATAGACAAACATAGTTTGCCTAAGGAGGAATCATATACCTCTTTTTATCTTTTTACTCTTGCCAACCATTCTTATGTCCATAGCATCAGAACATTGTGTGTAGCTTCTAGTAAGTGGGATATAGACAACACAGTATGTTGGATTGCAAGATAGTCCTTAGATTAGAGATTCTGGTTTACACAGAATAGGGTAGGTATGCTTGGGGTAAACTTGAACTTTGGTTGCCAACTAGAGAGGATGTGCCAAAACCTATCTATACCGTTCTTACCATTAGCAAGGAAAGCTCCATATAACATGAGTGCAGTTCAGGCTGATGACCTAGCCTATTTTATTAAAAGTTGTTATTATTTATTCATTATTTTATATTATCACTGGAGATATTATCACTATTTGGGGTTTTTCAATCAGCAAAATATCTTCACTCATTTCTTAGTGCAATGGTGCATGCAATTCACCATCCCTCTAGATCAGGGGTGTCAAACTCAAGGCCCGTGGGGTGCTTAGATCTGGTCTGTGGGGTGACCCTTGAAACAGCGAAGGTGCCTCTGCCGGTCCTCCCGGGCTCCATTTTCACTGACAGAGGGCTGCAGGATGTTGACCTGGCCTACACTGGCAATATCAACATGCCAGTGGTGGGATTCATTTTTTTTTTACTGCTGGTTCTGTGGCTGTGGCTTGGTGGACATGGCATAGCTTGGTGGGTGTGGCTGGTGGGCAGGAGAAGGATATTGTAAAATCTCCAGTTCCTCCCCACTCTAGGAGGAGGTTACTGAAAAATCCCCATTTCCTCCCAATCAGCTGGGACTCAGGAGGCAGAGAATAGATGGGGGGCAGTCAGAAGTGGTATTTACTAGTTCTCCGAACTACTCAAATTTTATGCTATAGGTTCTCCAGAACTGAACAGAACCTGCTGAATACCACCTCCGCCGCACACTCACCCCCCCTCCCCAGTCGAGGTCAAACACAACCCTGATGTGGGCCTCAATGAAATTGAGTTTGACACCTCTGCTCTAGATTATTGGATTGTGTTTATAACCATATTCCAGTTACTTACAAATACATGGCATCTGTGCCAAATCCCCTTTTTCTTTATTCATTAAATCAGTAGCTGCCTTTTATATTATAACAACATTTATATTGTGTATAAAAATCAAAGTGATTGTAAAACCTTTCTCTTCACTAAATAAACCTTTTAAATGATAAATTGTACCTTTTGCTAAAAAGGTTTGTATTCACTATTAACTTATTTGATGTCTAATTACTCTTTCAAGGGACATCATCTTAAGGAGAGACACTATTCCTTTAGATCACACTAGTGCAGAATCCACTTCTAAAATCTAATAAAAGTGATTAGATAACCTGCAAGAGTCATACCCAAGATTAAAGCTTTGATTTTTCCAATGACATAGATCTTCAGTTTTCTCTGTGTGTTTTTCTGTTCTGAGCTAGATAAGTATCCCATATTAAGGTACAAAATATTAAACTCATTTGAAGAATACTATAATCCATGATTTTCCAAGTATGCAGCACTGAATTCACAGAGACATCATTGGATATTTATTCTATTCCCTGCACATGTGGAAGATTAGAGTAAGAAAGACTCTTCAGTGGAAAGTAGTAGCAGGATAATTGGGTTGAATGAAATATACAAGTGGCAGTTGGGGAGGATATATTAATTAACCCTCTCCTTATCCATGGAGGTATTTTCTGCATGGGTAAGGAAAGGAATTAATTCCATAATAAGGTAAAGGTAAAGGTTCTCCTCACACATATGTCCTAGTCATTCCCAACACTAGGGGGCGATGCTCATTTCCATTTCAAAGCCAAAGAGCCAGCACTGTCCGAAGACATCTCCATGGTCATGTAGCCGACATGACTAAACACCGTAGAACACTGTTACCTTTCCACCAAAGGTGGTCCCTATTTTTCTACTTGCATTTTTACATCCTTTCGAACTGCTAGGTTGGCAGAAGCTGGGACAAGTAATGGGAGCTCACTCCATTATGCGGTACTTGGGATTTGAACCCCCAAACTGCCAACCTTTCTGATTGACAAGTTCAGCTTCTTAGCCATTGAGCCACTATGCCCCTCAATAACATAATACCAAATTAATCAATTTGTTACCATCAGGTTGGCTTAACTTCTGATGACTGAATGGACAAATGCTCATCATCTCTGCCCTCAACTCCTCCAAGGGCATTCTAGCCATCATATCTTTCATGCAGTTCATTTACTGACTTCATTGTTTTTATCTTCCTTTGCTTTGTATAAACCTGCCAAATATGAGCAGATTCTAAATGTTGAACAACATCTAAATGTTCATATAAAGCCTATGTTTCTGTAAGAAGTGTTAGGAATATAATCTAATGGTTGGGTTGGCAATATATAAATCATGTAACAATGCTGTACCTGTTTCTTTAAATCATGCTGTTTCGTTAGTGATTGTTACTATCCTGGAGAAGATGGCAAGCGACCCATCAACAAGCCTATCGATGATAACCCAGTTGGATGGAACAAACTATGTTTCCTGGTCTATGAAATGCAGTCTACTCCTGTGTAGGGAAGGTTTTATGGGATTCTGTACAGAATCCACCAGATGTAACTGCTTGGAATCCAGATAACGATGATGATGCCAAGAAGACAGCCTATTTTCAGTGATGCAATGAACGGGTGTTGTGTATAATTGGTTTAACATTGAACGACCAACAACTAGTTCATATTCGTGGAGAAAATCCTGCTGCAAGATGTTGGGAGAATTTGAAGAGGATTTATGTACGTGACACTGTAGGTGCACACATACCTCTCACACACAAACTGTTTAGGGTACATTTTCTGAAAGGTGGAGATATGTTAGCTCATTTAAACTTTATGCAAGGGGTTTCCAGAAGCTAGATGAAAAAGAACTATTTTTTTTCTGAGCTGCATCAAGTTTATATCATACTCTCCTCACTGGATGAGAGTTATGATGTTTTTATATCTTCTCTTGAAGTCCTAACCCGAAATGAACTAACATTGACTGACATAACTGCACACCTGTTGGAAGAGTCAAGGAGAAGGATGGAAAGAGAACAACTGAGTGAGAAACCACCACAACATGAGGAGTCACCTTCTACTCCCTATACTGTTCGGAAATGTTTTTCTTGTAGGGCTAAGGGACATATAGCTAGATTCTGTACAAAGGCAAAACTACAGAATGCCGAAAGAGCTAGAAAAAATGCTAATGTCAACTTAGCTATGTCTACTTTGGCTATGTCTAGCAAGGCACCTGTAAACCATGATTTGTGGGTTGTTGATAGTGGAGCATCACAGTGCATTGCTAGAGATAGAAAAAGGTTTGTGAAATTGACCACGAGCAAGGAACATGTATTTTTGGCAAATGGATAGAAAGTGAGGCGTCTGAAAAGGAGGGTAACAGGGTTACTGCTACTTTAAAAATTGGTTTGTATGTTATACCAGATGGCCAGATGGCTAACACAGCTTGTCATAATGTTAAACCCCATGATGAATGTATACATTTACTTCATAGACGCATGGGGCACATTAATTTCAAGTTGCTGCAACAAACTGTTGAGTTGGCAGAGGGAGTAAAATTAAAACCATGCAGAAAATATTTAAACTGCAATGTTTGCAATCAGGAGAAAAGCAAAGTTACTCCAGCAAACAGACTAAATGGTTTTAAAACAAAGGAACCTCTGGAGGTTGTTTTTGCTGATATAATAGGACCTAAGAAACCCAGTTTGGGAGGTGCCTGTTATGTTTTGAGTATCATGGATCATTACGATACAGTTTCTGTTACTTAATGAAAAACAAAACCGAAATGTTTCAGAATTTCTTTAATTGGCCGAGGTTTGCAGAAAGAAAGATGAAAGCCAAGGTTATTACTGTAGTAATATTCACTGAAACAGAATGTGGGAATGTGAGAAATAGAGAAGAAGTCAAGAACTAAGTTAAGGTTGGATCTGAGTTGGAAAAATCCAGGCATTGACTATTTGTATTTTTGAAATTTAAATATGGTTGCCCTGGTTATTTAACTGATCGTTTTTCTCCATTTCTGCTCCCCCACTCAAGATGACCTAATTCAAACACTCTGGTAGAAGAATCTCCCTCAATTTAAATTTAAAAATTGGCAGAGGGAGGGGACTATAATAAAATATATGAGTCCTTATATTCATTAAAGAGAGTAGGTAAAAAGCAGATAACAAAAGTAATGAGGTTAGGAAAGGAAATGCAAATGTTTTGTATCTTGCTAATGTTCCCTTCCTATCATAAATACTCTGCAATTGCCCAAAACAAAAATTTCAGAAAAGCCCATCAATTTTCCCAGCCAAATTATCCACAAATGATAACACTAACATGCACATTGTGGAATTATATTCTAGAAATTGCACTCTGGATCATCAAAATCAATTCTATTTCATTTAAGTACTCCACACTTGAGCTGGCAACAGTTCATAGTTTTTTTTTTTTAATTCCTGTATACCTCCCCAAAGAGAACCAATACAATTTTCTTTAAAAAAGAAAATATAAGAAATTGATCTCCAGATTTTTAATCTCATTCTGCCCTGCTGTTTCTGGATATATAGACTACAGAAACCATGCAAAATATTATTTGAATAACAAGTAAAATGACTTGTGCCAGCCCAGACCAGCTCCATTTACCTTGTATCCCAATCTCTGGAGCACTGATCTAGAGTAATCATATTAAACATATCTGAAAGGTTTGTAGAATTTCTGAAAAAACTCCAGAGGCTGGGGTGAAATTCAGCAGGTTTTGACAGGTTCTGGAAAACCGGTAGCTGAAATTTTGAGTAGTTTAGAGAACTGGCAAATACCACCTCTGGCTGGCCCCAGAGTGGGGAGGAAATGGGGATTTTACAATATCCTTCCCCCAGGAATGGGGAGGGAATTGGGATTTTGCAGTATCCTTCCCCTGAAGTGAGGTGGGACTGGAGATTTTGCAGTATCCTTCCCCTGTCAAGCCCACCAAGCCACACCCACAGAACCAATAGTAAAAAAAAAAAGAATTTGACCACAGTCCAGAAGTTAAGAGAAAGCAAAACAAAAATAAGCTTACCCAAGCTTAATTGTGAGGTAAATAAATCAGGAGAATTTCATGAGGTTCAGAAAACCCTTACCAAAAATATAAAATAATGTAAGAATGTTTGAAATGGGAAGTTGTCGGAACACAAAATGGAGAAAACACCCATGTAACAATGTCCATGCAGAGCTAAATGTACAAAGAACAAACCAAAAGTGTGAATCTCACAATAGATTTAGGGGTGAGTACAATTTATCCCTCATATACCAAAGTCTCAATCACTTGTACTAACTATAGCTTTAACTGCACTTATCCACAACTAGTAAAATAATCCCCTGTGTGAACAGAGAATGATGAAACTTCTATTCCAGTGAAGTTGCCACGTTAGAACAACTTGCCTGAGTCCATGAAAGGCTGTACCACAATAAAGGTAATAATTTTTAGTGACCACAAAGAGTTATTTTTGCTGCAAAACGATAACAAAACTGACTGTTGGGAATCTTTGTTTTGGTTTTGTTGGTTTGGTTTAGTTTAGTTTTGCTCATCATTTCAAATCCAGTTATTCCTATCTGTCAAATCAGTTTTATTTATATTTCTTTTAAAGAGAAAGTCAGGATTTGAAAATGGGTTCACTTCTAGGGGTACAAAAATATAATTCTTGTATCTAATTTGGAGAAGATGAAATCAGCAGGAGATAGGAAAATAAGTAAAGAAGAAAAGATGTAATCAAAGAGAAATGAAATACAATAAACCACAGGCATGGGCTCTATGCTTTCCTGCGGCTCTTTTCTATAGTTCCATTTTCTCTCTTTTCTGTTAGGTTTTCTAGAGGAAGCATCTGGGAAGGCTGTGTTCCTACCCTTGCTGGCAGAGCCCAGCATGTGCCTACTTATATGATGAATGGCATTTCTATTCCAAGTCTAGCCAATATTCCCTTGGAAATGTTTGAATCAAAGCAAATGGGGCATAAATCCACAGATAAATCAACACATACCCAAATATGTAGAAATCAGGCGCTGTGAGGACATGTCTCTATCTGGTCATTATATGCCCTTGCTTTATCAAAATTAGAGGAGACTTTGGTCCAGTCTCATGCTGCAGTGCTTCCCATCCTGGCTAAGTTCCACACTAGGCATGGTAGGTGTGGCTTGGTGGGCGTGACAGGGGAAGGATACTGAAAAATCTCAGTTCCGTCCCCACTCTAGGGGACGGTTATTGCAAAATCCTCATTTCTTCCCAATCAGCTGTGACTTGGGAGGCAGAGAATAGATGAGAATGGGGCCAGTCAGAAATGGTATTTACTGATTCTCCAAACTACTCAAAATTTCTGCTAGCAGTTCTCCAGAACTGTTCAGACCCTGCTGAATACCACCTCTGTTCCACATGGTTGGAAATCAAAGATATGAATATCTAGATTCCAGAAAGATATATTTAACGCTATAAATAAAACAAAACATTATCATGAAAACGCAAAGAGAAAGTTCTCAAGCAGATGTAATAGTGAATCATAAAAGCAGAAACTCTTTGAAATGTTTCTTTCTTTTGGACCCCACACCACAAAGTATTTCATATGATCCTTGTAGTTTAATAAGTTAATTAACCAAATGAATCAATGAAACAGATGAATTTCCCCTAAAGTCTCTGATTGTGAATATATCTAATTAGTCATTATTAAACCGAGAACTATAGAAGTAAAAATATTCTTAAAATATTTTTTTTAAAAAAAAGACTCATTTTCATTAGAAGCTCTGGAGAAAGAGGAAAAATAACACAGATCTCCTTTCCAATCAAACTCCCGGCTTCTGAACATGAAAATTCCAAAAAGAGCTTGACAAAAAGTCATTGTTTTGGGCACACTGGACTTCCTTTCCTTCCTTCGACTACATAATTGCAGTTATATATTTAAGGACAGTTATTTTTAAGTGTACAGTGGCCAAATAAGTCAGTTTGGCACAAAGAAAAGTGTAAAACAGATTAGGTTCATATGCATCCCAAATATCTACATTTTTTTTCAATTTTTAATGTAGGTTAAAAGTAAACACAGTAAGTCTTTCTCTAACCAGCATACCAAAGATAGACAAAACCAGAACTATGCACAGATTATATTCCAAAATCCTCTGTTAATTTTCTGGGCAAGGATATAGAATAGTGATGGCGAACCTTTTCAGCACCGAGTGCCCAAACTGGAACATGCATTGAATGCGCGGTAGAGCACTGGAAACCTGAAGATCAGCTGGCCGGTGTGCCTGCACATGCTGGCCAGCTGGTCTTCAGGTTTCTGGCACGCACATGCCTGGTTTTTTGGCCATTTCTTGGGCTGTTTTTCAAGCCAAAAATGGACCCAAAAATGGCCTGGAAATGGCCCAGAAAACAGCCTGAACACAGTCCAAAAATAGTTTTTTGGCTGTTTTTCAAGCCCTTTTCAAGTTGTTTTCTGATGCTCCAATACCCACAAAGATCAGCTGGCAATAGCACACATGCCCACCGAGAGGGCTCTAGATGCCACCTCTGGCACACGTGCCATAAGTTCACCATCATGGATATAGAATAAACAATTTTTCTAAGAAAAACAGGTGGGGGAGCCCCTCTAGTTTCTCAATGGCAGGATCCCCACTTAACTACCAGTGATGGGAGCACTGATCTTGAAAATCCCAATGACATCCCTTCATGATGCCATCCCTTGGGATTTAACTGAAGAATTGGAAGCTGCTGGAGAGCAGATAGTAGAGGATATATTCTCTTGTAATTAGATCACCATAAGATTCCAAACATTTCCTTTTGAATGTGTATCTCGAGCAGATCTTTCTCCCCTTCTTAAGATAAATTGAATGATAACTTACCGGAAAAGGTTTTCTCCTGGGACTAGATGAAATGAGGAGAGAGTAGGGCCAGAACCAAAAGTAATGTAGAGACATTATTTCTTCTCTTTCTGATACTCCCTACCCTCCCTCTTGGCTCATCATGCATCACGATGGTCAGGAAAGGGCAGATCAATCTTATCACCTAGCTGAATTCTTATTTGGAGAAAACTTTTAACATAGATCTATATTAAATTAATCTGAGGACTAACATGGTCTAGAGCCAGGATGGTGAACCTATGGCACGGGGGCCACAGGTGACATGAGGAGCCATATGTCAGGGCACGCGAGGCATTGCCCTGTCAGCTGGCCAGCGCACATGCACGCACTGACCAGCTGACTTCAGCCTTTTTTTGAGGCCATTTTTTGCCCTCCCCAGGCTCCAGAGGCTTTATAGGAGCCTGGGGAGGCTGGGGAGGGCGAAAACAGCCTCCCCAAGTGCCTTTCGGTTTGCTCATAGGGTCTTTCATTCTCCAGAGCGTTCAGGGAAGCCTCCTGAAGGTCCCTGAAGCCTCTGGAGGACAAAAAACAGCCCTACTGACAAACCATAAGTGACTTCCGGTTTCCTTGTAGGGTTGTTTTTTGCCCTCAGAGCCTTCAAGGAAGCTTCTGGAAGGCCCGTGAAGGCTCCGGAGGGATAAAACCTGCCCTACGAGCACATCGGAAGTCAGTTCCCAAACTTCCAGTTTGCCCATAGGGCTGATTTTTTGCAGTCCAGAGCCTCCGGGGGGGGGGAGCGGGGAAGAGCTGTTTTCACCCTCCCCAGGCTCCTATAAAGCCTCTGGAGCCTGGAGAGGATGAAAAAAACATGCGAAAATGGGGAGGGGTCACGCACTGCATTATGGGTGTGGCACACCTGTGCACGACCCCCCTGTGCTCCCCCCGCTTTTGGCACGTGAGCCAAAAAAGGTTCACAATCACTGGCCTAGAGTTATAAACCATTCATGCATTGTATAAATAGGATATAAAATTCTACACATAGGCTAACTTTACAAAACTTCATTTTGCATACATAGGAACATATGCTAACTTCTTTACTATGCATTCACAACTTTTGAATGCTAGCCATTGAATCTAAGTTCCTTTATGCATTTAATGAGGCTTATTCCTGGGGGAATATGTTTAGGATTGCAATTTAGAAGGCATTTGTTTTCTCCAAGATGTACAGTGCCATATTTTGTAAAATATTCTCTTTAACAGACATTAAATTTTTACTTCAATTTTTAAAGTTTATATTGTCTTTTATCTTTACTTACTGATTTGTAAGAAGTATTCAGAACAACTCTATTCCATACCTTAACAAAAAGTTGTCAGGCATAAATTATGTAGAATGAAAATGCTGTGCTTCTTTTAAGAACATGTCCTAATTAATCACACCTACACAAATGCACACACACACACACACACACACACACACACAGAGTTTGTTTTATGATTCTGCTATTAAACTGCAGCTAATAAGCTGCATTTCATTTTGTTTATTAATAGCTTTGACACCATTCTTTTAATATTAAATTTGCTTATACTTTCAATTTTATTTTATGCTGAAGAATCAAATGGAACCAGAATCCTGTATTGCTAAAGTAGGGATTCTGGACATCATAGGCTGCAAAATAAATTCCAGTGTTGATGGACAGAAAGATCAGTCAAAAGTCAACCTTGGTCTGGAATGTTACTCTCTGAACAATGGAATAGTACAGGGTAGTCTTCAACTTACAACGACACTTGAGCCCACATTTTCTATTGTTAGCAAGACATTTGTTAAGTGAATTTTGTCCCATTTTACAACATTTCTTGCACAGTTGCTAAGTAGTAAATCACTGCAGTTATCAAGCTCGTAACACGGTTGTTAAGTGAATCTAGCTTCCCCATTGACTGCTTGTCACAAGTTCACAAAAGATGATCATGTGATCCTGGGACACTACAACTGTCATAAAGATGAGTCAGTTACCAAGTGTCTGAATTTTGATCATGCAACCATGGGGATGCTGCAACTATTGTAAGTGTGAAAATGGTCATACTTTTTTAGTGCCATTGTAACTTTGAACCGTCACTAAAGAAACTGATGTAGGTTAAGAACTACCTGTAAAAACTTGAGTATATATAAGGGAAGTCATTTTTTTTAAAAAAAAAGTTTTCAAACATGTACAAGATAACAGGTATAAGTATAAACGTAGACATGAACAATAGGGGACAATAGGACAGGGATGGTAGGCTCCCTGGTTCACTTATGCATGCCCCCTTTACACCAAATTATAGCAATTCATTCAGCAAAAGCTGAAGGCATGAAGAATACAAAAACCAGGTAGACCAAGAGATTGTCCAAATAAATGTTACTTTATTTGACTACAAGAAACAAAGAGCTAACACTCCTGCTATATAGTATCATCTCATTCTTTTTACAGCCCTAGTTCAAATGATTGAGAACTCTGAATCTACAGACATCTCAATAACTTTAAAACTCACCATGTAACAGTCTCAAGATAGACGATAGAGTTTAAGCCCAATGGTTGATGCTGTTTCATTCCTAGTCATTTACTGTCTGAAAGCTTTCCTGCCTTTGCTTTCAGAACCTCACTCAGATTTAAATAATTCTTAAGACTCAACCAACTAGACTCATGATGGCGAACACGCTTGCCGCAGGTGGCACACAGAGTCCTTTCTCCTGGCACGCAAGCCGTTGCCCCAGCTCAGTTCCACCGCACATACGTGTGCACCTTCTGCTGGCCAGCTGATATTTGGGCATGTGCAGGGGGCATCGTGCATGAAAGAGATGTGCACTCGCGCATGGGTGGGGAGTGGCGCAGTAGCAACTGCACCACTCCCCCCACAAGACATTTTTTGTTCCAGCAGGCTGCCGGGAGGCCTACTAGGCCCAAAACAGAGTTGTGTGTGTGTGTTTGTGTGTGTGTGTGTGTGCCCCCCGCAGCCTGCTTTTGGTCCCGGGAGGCTGCACGGAGGTCTACTAGGCCAAACCAGGTTGTGTGGATGTCGTGTGCACATTCACGGGGGAGTATGGGGGTGTCGTGTGTGCATGCACAGGGGGCGGGGCATGGGAGGGTTGTCACGTACGCATTGCATTACGGGTGCAGGTGCATGCATGCTGTCACATGCATACTTCCGGCACACAACGAGAAAAAGGTTAGCCATCACTGAACTAGACTGTCCATTCTAACTGAAATTGTTCCTTCTGAGTTGCTCTTCTTTCATCTGGTTATTGTACCTTCAAGTGAATATATTTTCAGAGAGTTTATGGAATTTCTTTCTCAAAATAAGTTGCCCTGTTTTCAAAGCATGCTTAAAGGGGCCAATAAAGGGATTAACAGGTGGTGTAAATAACAGTAAGGGGTTATGCACACAATTAAAACATCCCCATCCAGGCAGTGGTGTTATGAGTTCTTCTAATACAAACTATTTATTTATTTATCATCCTAATCCCTAAAACAAACAGTTGAAAAATAATACCCGAAGCATTGCCAGTAGTCTTCTGAAATAAAGGCATATGGATTATTAGACAAATATGGAGGAATGTGGGTAATGATTTTCTGTTTATATAAATATGGCTTATTATCCAACTATTGTTATTGAGTGCTTACAGAACTATTGGTATAGCGCTCTGTCTGGATTAATGGATAACTGAGTTAAACAGATTTTGGAAAAGAGGCTACGCCTTTGGTGTAGTTTTGTGTTTAAGTAATCCTGATCTCTGATTTTCCTATCCTTGAAACCTTTTCCATTGCATGAAAGGAAGGATTGATGCCTTTGTTATTAAATTAACAAGTAACAGCACAAAGAAATGTTTTAGAGTTCTTGAGATGGAACCAATAGCATAACTTTGAATTTTGTCTCTGTCAAATTCACCTTTTCTCCTTGTTTGCACCACCACTTCCCAGAAATTTACATTAGCCTACCTTGATTTCAACTTTAATTGATCGATCAAACCTCACTTTATTAATCAACCAAATTCTGCATTTAATAAATATATTAGTGTTTAATTTAGGACTACTGATTTTGCCATAATTAATTTATATGTAACCAAACCAGGAATGGAGCTTAAACGTGATACTTCGATAGTTGTGTTTATCTTTTAGAAGTTTAATTAGCTATAATGTTTGGGGAGCAAACACTGTGCAATTTATGTTTGCTGAAAAGAATGAATACAACAGTCCTTCTTCTGCTCCATTTAACCATTAGTTTTCTTACTCTGAAACTGAGATTCTCAACAATGCGGTGTATTTAGATTAGAAATGGGTAAAAATATTGTTCTCTTTTGAGAGTTAATTAAGAACTTAAGCCTTAAACACAACATATTATATCAACAAATCTAGCTTTTCATACTCCAAATGTTGATTTCCCCTTCTGGGTACATTTTTTTCTTTCTCTAAACTTGAAACCTCCTAATTTCATACAATATTATTGGATTGAAGTTGTTCAAGTCAGCCCTGCCTTCAGAGACAAAAACAATTTTTAAGAGGCAGAGTTTATCTCAGAAACTTTGGGATGGAACAGCTGTAAAAAGAAACTGTTTATATAACAATATAAAATCTGTTATATTGTAGCCTTTTCATTGTTGTTTTGACAGAGTTTTCTGACTCTCTTCAACGCTTAATTGCAGCACTTGCTCATAATGAAAAATGTGGCTTAGAAACTCAAGCAACAATTTTCATTGTAAATGTCATAGGCCATTATAGGATGACAGAGCTGTGCCTTATATTGAATTACACCATTTTTCCAACTAATCCAATATTACTCATTTCAAACTCGAGTTTTCCTAGCCCTATTTGGGCAAGGCAGATACAGATATGTAAATGTTGATAATTGAATTTAGAACCATCCACATGCAAAATTTACATTTATCTGTGTTGTAATGGTTCTCCTGTCATTCTAGGTCAGGTCTAGGTCACTGTTACAGGTAGTCCTCGACTTCCAACTACAATTTGGCCCAGAACTTCCATTGTTAAACAAGGTCATCATTAATTGAGCCATGCCCAATTTTACAATCTTTTTTACTCCAGTATTAGATGAATCCAGCCTTCCTGATTGACTTTGCTTGTCAGTAATCTCCTGAGAAGATCTCAAATTGTGATCACGTCACACCAAGATGCCACAATCATCGTAAATAATTGCCACTTACGAAGCACCTGTATTTTGGTCATGTAACTTGGAGACACTGCAATGGTCATCATTGTGAAGGTTGGTTGTCAATCACTTTTTCAGCACCATCATAACTTTGAATGGTTATTAAACAAATTATCATAGGTTGATTGCTATCTGTATGCTTTTATGCAGTTATGTGGGGCACCTAAACTGAGAATGCCGTGAATAGTTATGGTTGTCCTTTCTCAGACAGATATGCTAGTTTGTTCCATATTGTTATTGGATTTATGATAATAGATACAGGCAGATAGGATGATAAGTCCTAGACTTGGGCTATTTATAATTAGTGTGGTAGTATAATTCCCATCCATATTTGCTTTCTAAGGAATCTAGGCAGTGATCCATACCCTGGCAACTTTAAGATGTGTAGACTTCAATTCCCGGAATGGAAATGGAAGTCTACATATCTTAAAATTGGTAAGGTTGAGAAACACTGAACCTAGGTTTATCTGTCTTCCTATTCTGCTTTGCTTACTATGGGAGTCCATGTTAACCTCATGAACCACTAAGGTTTCTCTATAAGTAGATCTATAAGCCTATTTAGTTTCGCCTCACAGGGACCTACTCTTCCAGGAAGCCCTCCTTGCATGTCCCAATTTGTGTAGCAACTGGCAACCACCCTTTTCAGTAGGCATCAGGCCAATATGGCTATCACATGTTACCAATAAAGTGTGCTATAAGTCTTTTTCAATGGCCAGCTGTAGGACCTCTTGTAGCCTGGACCACTTGGGTCTTTCATAACAAGATTTTTTCAAATATGTGTTGTCATTGAACCATTCCTGGATTGCTGCATCAGTTTCCCCATTGGGCCTTTTCCTGATCTTGATGTTGATTTATTTGTACCTTATTTGTAACTTACAACTTCTTGATAACTTCGGGAGTGCATAGCTTGAAGTTTTTAACTGGCTATTGTTTTTGTTGTTGCTGCTTATATTTAATATTAAACTTAAATTTTACAACTGTCCACTCCAAAAGACTCTGTGTACCTGCTTACTTGCTGAGTTTACAGCTTTATAGCTCAAATAAATCTCAGCAGTCCCACCATTCTATATCCTAGTCAAACTTATTAGTTAAGTAGTCACTTTCATACATACATTCATTCTTCCCCACACTATCAGCTGGCAAAATGACCTACACCGATTCAATCTACTGAAGTTGACTCGACTGGTAAATAAAATTTCTTCCAGGTTGGTCCAGATTTAAAGAAGTCGTTCTTTGCTTTTGCTTCTTCCTTGATGCCTTTGGGTCTATTTCTTAAGCTGTGGAAAGCTCTTATTGCGTTATTTGTTTTGATGAAGTGGCAATTAAATTGTTCCATCCAAGCAGCTTCAGGAGTGCAACTCCTTTGAGGCAACAAGTTTCCAAAGCACTTTGCATATATCTGAAGCGTTTCTGACTTTTGATGGCATTTCTGAAAGTTGCTCCTGTAACTTCTGCTGCATAAATGGACAGTGTTGGAGGAGGGAGGAGCTGAAGGGTGTGATGGGCTTCCTGACACTGATATCGGCAGCCGGCCAGAAAGATTTATCACTTCATTAATCTCTTTAAGAGCCTATCTTTTGGGGTGTCAACCTGGACACTGCTTTGTGCTTCATTTACTTTCTCGTTCTCAATCTTTCAATGCTGCCACTCACAGGCTCTAACTGTTCTCTTGTGTTAATGGAATCTTTCATTTCCTGCCAAGATAATAAGAGCTCAGCTCAGTTCTTAACATTCTAAATATGGACTCAAGGCAGCCTTGTACGTTTAAATTCTACATACATTGAGCAGGATTAAGCCTCTTAACAATAAATGAATGAGAGCAAGGCATTGGCTCATACTTTTATAGCTTTAGATGGTAGGCTGCTAAAGCTGGCCATACTACCTTGTCTGCGCTTGTAGCATTGTACTTTATTGTGCCATTTTTCTTCTGCTTCCTCTACTAACTGAGTTAGAATATTGCTACTAAGTTTTTATCCTGACACAATCAATTCCAGTTTGGCATTTTAATAATATTGCAGATTAGGAAATTACAAAATACTACATGACTTGGAAAGGTTAGGTTTCTGGCATTGCTTCCATCCCGTGTGTAGGGTTCCTATCTGCATTGGATGATCCTAAGCATTATTTTGGTAGCACATATTGCCATACTGTACTAATTTTAGATTCATTTGATTTCTTCACTATGCAGTATTTGGTGTATGGATGTGCATGCATGTGTGAATGCACAAACACATATGCACTGTCTCGGGATAGGCTTGGTACAACTGCTGAAATGAATTGGAATCTGCAAAAATGGATTTTGTTCACCTTTAGCCTGTTTTTTCTTCAGCCAATACACATGGCCACTCCTTGGAAATACTTCTGAAGTGTTTGGCTGCATAAACGAAGCCCTCTGTCTGCTACTTGGATCGCATGGATTTGGCTATGTTTATTTATTCCTATTGGATCAATCATATATATATATATAACAAACCACCTAAGTGAGGACAAGGAAATAGCAACCACAAGAGCATGAAAGCCACACACATATATTTAAACCTAAATGAGCCGCTTGCTTTCACTGCTCTGGTCCAAAGAAGGCTTTAATCTGAGTTGCCTGAACTGCCAACAATGTGACAGGTCTGTCCTCCTTCCAAAGCGAATGTGGTCTGCAGTGCTGAGTCAGCAGGACAACAAGCAGGACTTTCACGGAGGAGGTAAGAGGATGCACAGCTTGAAAGTCTGCTGACTGAGCATGAATGGAGGCTAGCAACAGCAGCAGCCAGAAGAGCATGAAAGAACCATTTGTTAAATGAGAGAAATCAGCCCTGCCTCTTTTCCCTGGATTAAATAACTGGAGAAATATCATGGCGATTTCAGCCTTTTCAGAAGCTTTGACTAAACACAGAGGTTGTCTGAGGAAAATTCTTCCATTCACATTCTTCTTCTGTACATATTTAAAAGCATTCCTTATGGGCAGTATGTGGAAAAAATAAGGATCCATACCAGTGGTGGGATTCAAATTTTTTTACTACTGGTTCTGTGGCCCTGGCTTTGTGGGCATGGTGTGGCTTTGTGGGTATGGCAGGGGAAGGATACTGAAAAATCCTCACTCCCCTCCCCAACTATTGGGTGAAGGTTACTGCAAAATTCCCATTCAATCCCCACCCTACTAACCTGCTTTCCAGCTCCATTCTCCTGATCAGGACAACAAAAGATTGGCGGGGAGGTGAGGAGGCAGCAGGGGCGGGGCCAGCCTGTTTGCTGGTTCTCTGAATTATGCAAAATTTCCATAATGGGTTCTCCAGAACCTGTCAGAACTGGCTGAATGCCACCTCTGTTTCATACTGTCTACCAAAGAATGAATAGTCTTCCCCTATTTTGGTACCCTCCAAGTTGTCACTCCTGCACCCAATTCACAGCTTACACCCTGATTAACAAAGGTTTTAATGTAGGACACAATAAGAGACTCTCAATTTTGTATGACAAGCCTTTATTTTGTCAAACCAAATGCATTAGCCATTACAACAGACCAAATTGTCTCTGGTTAGTTTAACTCTGGTTTTTGTTGTTTTTCAAAAAGGCTGCTGCATATGGTAATGAAGAGTACTCATGTCTTACATCTAGACATAAACACACATATTTGTATAGAAAACCATGGAAAACTGCAGCCTATAATACTCAGCAGGAGCATTAGGAGAAAGTTATGGAGTTAACATATAATATATGTTATAGCTTTGAAAGAAGATATAAGTACCACATTGATCCCTGAACTGGTAAAAAAATTCCTTTACCAGAAAGTAGGATTTCTCTATGATGTCTGAGAAATAACAGTCCAAGGGCACATAGTTGGAACCAAGCCTGTGGCAAGTGGCATACATGAGTTTAGGGCTCCTTCTAGAAAGATGGGAGGATTGGAGATAAGTGCTGGGAAAGAAAATAGAAATGGAAGAAATTTCCCAGGATAAGACATGATGAATGGCAAAGAGGCTAAAACTGAGATCCAGAGGCGAATTGAGGCTTAGGTAACAAGGCTGACATCATGAAAACTCCCTCAAATTTATAAACAAACCTGAGAAAGTCTCAAAAAATCCAGAATGTGGAAAGAGCCTTGGTAGAAAAGGGTGACATGTTTAATTCACACATGAGCCTTAGCCTAAGAGAAAACAGCCTAATGTAGACATCAAGAAATGGCATAGACAGATAAGATAAATTTGTGTTTGGGAGGAGCTATCACTTATTAATAGGTAAAGGTCCATATACAAAGATAATTTGCAAGTGTGCCTTGGCTCTATTTTGCAAGGGTAATTAATGTTCAGGCTTAATCAACTTGAAAGCCCAATGGTTCATATGTCCATTATAACACTCCTATTAAATCAGATCAGAGCATTTGGGTGTGAATTGGGCTCACAGGTGGTAGAATGTGCAGCCCTATATTTGGAATAAAGATCCTGTATGTTTTAGGAGATTAAAAAAAGCACTAAATAAAGACCAAAGAGAGCTTTGGGTTGTATCTTCAAACAAAAAGTTTGATTTGGCTGATACACAAGCAAGTTCTAAATGCAGGTTTCGTAGGAACTTACAGACGGATTGGTCATGGGATCAGCTACCAAGCCATTACAATCCACAAATCTATTCAATAGGGAAACCTTTATGCAGATAGAAGGGAAATCTTAATTAGTGGAAGCCTTTGTTTGAGGATTTTGATGCTATGCAGTGTTATTCTAATCCAGGATGGGACTACTTTGATACTAAAAATAGTACAGTAGTGTCAATGGGAGGGAGCACAGGAAATTAGATAGCACTATGATGCAAGCCTTTTCTACATGAGTTGTGATATATTACACATGCACTAATGTAGCAAAGTTGGTGGCAATATTATGCAATGTTGTTGTTTTTTCATCTTGCCAAAAGCAACAGAGGCCCCAACGTTCAAAGCTTATTGGGCTACAAATAGTATGATTGCCAGGTTGGTTGGAGTTCTTCATATCTGAACTACATATAAAAGTAGATATATGTAATAAAACTTTTATTTTAGAAATAAAAATGGTCATTAGTTCAGTCCCAGATATTTGAGCTATCCGTATCCTTCTCTATTGTATTTTCAAATAATTATAAAAACATGGCATTTTACAAAGGCACTTAGAAAGTCTTGAAAATGCTGCTCAAATGGAGACAGATATGTTATTTGTATTTGTATTTTTGTATTTCCCTTTATTTGTATGCCGCCCTTTTCCCTGGGGGGACTCAGGGCGGCTCACAGTTAAAAAAAAAGGGGGGGGGAGGACAAACAATTTCTAACATACAGACAATGCAT
The DNA here is from genome assembly GCF_051295495.1 of Thamnophis sirtalis. NCBI lineage: Eukaryota > Metazoa > Chordata > Lepidosauria > Squamata > Natricidae > Thamnophis > Thamnophis sirtalis. The sequence continues at coordinate 128,262,496 of NW_028261382.1, read as the reverse complement.
CATTATTAAAAACACAACAGTCACACAATTCGAGTGGGGTTAGAATCTTAACCCCAGGCCAGCCATGACAGCCAGATCTTTAGGGCGGCGTGGAAGGACTGGAGGGTGGTGAGGGTCCGAATCTCCACGGGGAGTTCGTTCCAGAGGGTCGGAGCAGCCACCGAGAAGGCTCTCCTCCGGGTAGTTGCCAGTCTACACTGGCTAGATGATGGAATTCGGAGGAGGCCTAATCTATGCGATCGTATCGGTCTAGTGGAGGTAATTGGCAGTAGGCGGTCTCTCAAGTACCCAGGTCCAATACCATGAAGGGCTTTATAGGTGATAAGTAGCACCTTGAATCGCACCCGGAGATCAACAGGCAGCCAATGCAGCTCGCGGAGGATAGGTGTTACGTGGGTGAAGCGAGGTGCACCCACGATCGCTCGCGCGGCCGCATTCTGGACTAGCTGAAGTTGCCGAATGCTCTTCAAGGGCAGCCCCATGTAGAGCACGTTGCAGTATTCCAGCCTAGAGGTCACAAGGGCACGAGTGACTGTTGTGAGGGCCTCCCGGTTCAGGTAGGGACGCAACTGGTGCACCAGGCGAACCTGGGCAAATGCCCCCCTGGTCACAGCTGACAAGTGATGTTCAAAGGTCAGCTGTGGGTCCAGGAGGACTCCCAAGTTGCGAACCCTGTCTGAGGGGCGTACAGTTTGACCCCCCAGCCTGAGAGATGGAACACTTGGCCAATTCGTGGGAGGGAAACACAACAGCCACTTGGTCTTTTCTGGATTGAGCACAAGTTTGTTGACCCCCATCCAGTCTTTAACTGCCTCAAGTCCCTGGCTCATCATATCCATCGCTTCATTGAGTTGGCACGGGGCAGACAGATACAACTGAGTATCGTCCGCATACTGGTGGTATTTTATCCCGTGCCGTCAAATGATCTCACCCAGCGGTTTCATGTAGATGTTGAAAAAAGGGGGGGATACGTTAGGGGCCTAGGGGTCGATCTCTGCCCCCCAACTAACACCGACTGCGACCTGTCCGAGAGGTAAGAGGAGAACCACTGTAAAACAGCGCTATTATTGAGTTTTTGTGATAAAATGCATTTTATTTGTAAGCAACTCAGAGTCTTAGGAATTGAAATAACATTTAAGCTGTTATTATTATGATTCATCACTTAGCCAGCCAGATGTTTAGACTAGATTTGGCATTTTTGTCTATCTACTGACCCCTTCTCAAGGACCTGGGGTATGCAGATGATATTGTTGGATAGTGCTAAAGGTATTTTTGCAGGAAGTAAGCTCTTTCAAATAAGGCTGCCTTTTTCAAATGACTGATGGGGACTTTGTCAATGCCGATGGTATTCCAGTTGTACTCCAGTTGTTTTGAGATTGCACCCAAGGTGCCTATTACTGTTGATACGATGTTTGCTTATTTTGCCACAACGTTCTATTTGTAGGTCTTTATAATTTATGATTTTGTCAAGTTCTTTCTCTTGTCTTCTGCCATCTCTGTGTTTATTTTTGACAGTTAAGTCTGGGATGTTATGTGGCAGGTGTCTGTTTGAATTCTAAAGTCCCAGAACAATTTAGTTTCTTCATTTTCTATTACTTTTTCTATTTTATGGTTCTTGCTGGCAGGCAAATGGTATTTCTTGTGGATTCCTCAATGCATCATTGTTGTTACTTTGTCATATTGTCACTTTTAGTCAGTATATGTGATCTTCTTGCAGCAGCTAACTAGGTGATTCACTTATTTTATTATTATTGATCTATTTATTACTAAATAACAATTCATCAATTAATTACTGTTATCTCTTGTATGTTTATCCAAAATGGCTAATATTATTTAATAGTTCGAGATCTCTATACTTTATAGTTGGTGGCAATAGATGATTCATAATGTGAATCTAAAGTGGTGATGGTTATTCAATTATCACAGAGACTAGTTAATTTATCTAACAGTTGGAGACCATTCTATTCATATTATTTTATTTCAGATTGGATCTCATTCCTTTGCCTATTTCTATAATCTCTCTTGTTTAGAGAAATACCTCAATTTTCAAATGATTCTTGTGTTATAACAACTAGAAGGTAGTTTCATATTCTCCAATATTAAATATTTTACTATTATTGAAAACTCCAGCCTAATTACCTTTCCACATGCCTCATAACAAAATATGGTGACTTTTTGCCAAGGATGGAGAGATTTTCCAGTCAGATTGTAGCGCTAGCATGTTCACTGTTTATTTTTTCTGGCGTAGGGCCTTTGTTCTTCCAGCTCAAAATAAATGTTAATTTAATAATAAGGATAAAGTTAAATGCTGGAAAAGTCATCCAGCCCCATTACGGCTTTTGCACAGTTTTAAACTTTCTCAGAGAGAAATCTCTTTAGTCACAGAAGGAAATGATTTTTGGAATCTCCCTTGGTCAGCTTGAAGCATTAAATCTTCACAAAATTTAACATCCTGCAAAAGCCATTTTAAGCCCTATGATAACACTTTATGTAATGACTGGGCTTTCTTTCCCCCTTGTCCCAATAGCCTGCAAAGGATGGCACTTGTTCTCAAAAAAGTTTTTAAAAAACACTGAATACTCACAAATGCAACATCTCTCAGTTGAAGCCATCCAATATTTAAATGTAGTCATGCAATCATTGTCAGTTATTACTTATAATATTTTATACACAAAACGTCATTTTAACCCAAATGCTGTAAATGTATATTATTATGGGTGACTTATTCGATATTTGTATATATAGCTATGATCTAGCTATCTAGTTATCAAACTTGTTATGCTTGCATTAGTGTTCTCCTGTGAGATCTTCATTGATTTTCTTCTCAACCTCATTTGATTTCCAGCCAGGAAAGAACTGGAAATATATCCTTCTTCTGTGTATTTAACATTCCCAGTTTACTTTATGTCATGATCGTCTTCACTTTTTCTGTTTTCAGTATTTTATTATAAGCAATTGTAGGAGATTTCTCTGCTTTCCAACACATGTTGCACAGACAAAAGCAATTATCAGAATGTTGTTTTCCCAAGGGCTATGGTTATCTCCAGCAGGCCTTGAGAAACTATGTTTCCCAAGATGTTGAGTGCAAGAGGAGCTGGAGATCTGCTATTTCCATTACCATTACATTTGCACTGATGAGCCAGCTAAGTGGGTGGCTTATGGGATATATTGAAAGAGGGTGACTTTGGTAACTGAAGAAAGAGATTAGACAAGATTAGATTAAATGATGGAATAATCTATGTATTCTAGGAATATTTGGCTAAGAATTAATCTAAATATTTTCTGAGTTTTTAGGAAATAAAACCAATTAATATAAGATTGGACAACCATTTGTCTGACATTGTATAGGGTTTCCTGCTTAAGAAGTGGGTTGGACTTGAAGACCTCCAAGGTCCCTTCCAACTCTGTTATCCTATCTTATCCATAACTGTTATACTGTTATTTGGATCACTCCCAGCCACTATTTTAGTGAAAAGTTGAAAAGTACATAGATTTACTACACACACAGACACACACATACTGATGTTCATATTGTCCTCCTTTAAAAGCTTCCCTGGTACATATTATTTACATTAAAAGTTCTATGTAATCACTGGGTAGCTGCAATGGTCATATATGACTTCCACTCTTTCAGTCACAAAGTTTCTTAACAGTATCAATGCATTAGGCACAGAAATATTAATGGGTGATGACTATATGCATAACTCTTTATCTCCTTAAACATCTGTTTATACAGGTTACAGGTCTTGGAAAAGCCACATGTTATGCAGTCATTTAACAGAATAACAGAGTTGGAAGGGACCTTGGAGGTCTTTAGTCCAACCCACTGCTTAGGCAGGAAACTTTATACTATTTCAGATAAATGGTTGTCCAATCTTTTCTTAAAAACTTCCATTGTTGGAGCACCCACAACTTCTGAAGGTAAGTTGTTCCACTGATCAATTGTTCTAGCTGTCAAGAAATTTCTTGTTAGTTCTAAGTTGCTTCTCTCCTTGATTAGTTTCTATCTATTGCTTCTTGTTCAGTTTTCAGGTGATTGGGAGAATAGGTTGACCCACACTTCTTTGTGGCAGCCCCTTAGACATTGGAACACTTCTATCATATCACCCCTAGTCTTTCTTTTCATTTACACCAAATGTCTGAAGAAATAGGAGCTGCTGAGAGTTGAACATCCTTGGGGATAGGAAAAATAGAAAACATCCATTTCTCCTTTCATACATCTATTTCAGGGGCATTCTGTCTCAGTGAACTCTGTTCATCTAATTTTGTAAAAGCTTGCTATTCCTAAGCATTGATTTCAAAGGTCATTAGACAAATAAATGAAATACTTGAACTTTTCATGGTAAACCACCAACCTATCTCCTCCTGCCCTCTGGACAAATCATAGGAAGCAATAGGTAGCACTGCCCGAGTTCAAAATTCAAAGCCAAGTTTTTCTAACTTGTTAGATTTCAGTTATGCTATGGCAAACCTATTAAAAGTTTTGAGTCTATAAAAGTAAAAAAGAGCGAAATTTGTTACTTCCTTTTGCTTTACTCACATTTACAGTTGTTCCAGAGCTGTCTTTGTCCTTGGGCTAGCAAGCCATTTTCATCACAAAAGTATGCATTTGCAGCAGGATTCAAACAGAACTGCTTAGTTGCAGGTATTGTATATGATAAGTTAATTTGGTGCAATCATTTACTACAAAAACTAATTATATACGGCCTAGATCATTGCAAATTTTCTTTGAGGCAATATAATAAATTGTGGCAAAACCTAGTCAAACCATATGGTGAGTATTGTCTTTGTATGGTTCACCAGGTGTGCATTTTTCAGAAATATTTCCACCTGGGGATTCTTAATGCAATTTACTTAATGCAACTACTTGTCATGTAACAAGCACTCCTTAATTTCCCACATTTTGTTGTTTTTCCAAAACTGCAAAAGCTGGGAGATTGTCAAGACTTGTGGGGTAGGCTCTTAAATGTGGGTAGATCAAATCATGAGCTCAACATCTACTGTACAGTCTCTCTTTAAATTTACTTACAAAACAGGTGATGACCCCATAAATGGAACTTTGACTGCTTCTGTCTCTTGAATAATTCTTTGAATTATAACTAGAAAGCAGATATTTCTTTCTGAAGAGTTTATATTCCTCATACTTGATAGAACATCTGGCATATGTTCATGCCTCCTGCAAGCACTTAACTGATACACAGGTTCTACTAGTTTAAGAAAGAAGGATCAGTAGAAACATTTCAGAAGTAATGCCAGAGCAGAAAATCTGCATTTTCCATCAACCAAATATTAAAAGTACTCTCCAGTGAAAGTTTTTAAAGACCTTTCTGTATCCTAATTTTGATTAGACTGAAGACATTTATCTTTCTTCAAAATCATATGCAACTGCTTATTTTTACTATGTGTGAATTGCAGATATTCTTGTATGAACCATGCAGACTTCCAAATTTAGCTTTGAAGGGTAGAATGCAGATTTTAAACAAATTGAGAACCTGGCCACCAGCAACAGGATAAATGAAGGATTAAAAGTGGAGCATAAAACCAATTTTCTTTTTCTGAATTATAGTACAATTTTTTCCCATCTGTCTCTTTTATATGGCAATCTCATATACGTTTTTAACTCCAGAGAAGATAATTAATTTGTCCAGTGATACTTGTGAAATTTGTAAGGATACAAATTGTTCTAGGAGTTGTAGCAATTCTGCTCATCATTCTAAAGTATGTTTACTCTACAATTCCAGTCTCCCACTTGATGATGAAGATAATTATTGTGATGATGCTGATGCTATGGGTGGGTAAACATTTTATCTTTGACTGACTTTCTAAATGTAAAGTAGCATATTCTCTATACGAAATGGGTTCTATAGAAAATATTTTTGGATGTCTCATATTTCAGTGCTTTCTTTTCAAAGTGATTATAAAGTTGCAACAAATCTACCGTATTTTTCAGAGTATAAGATGCACCTTCCCCCCCCCAAAAAAAGAGGATGAAAATCTGGGTGCATCTTATGCACTGAATACAGCATTTTTGGCCTCTGCCCCCTTTGTAAAAATGACCGTGCATAGCCTTTAGGAAGCTTCCAGAGTGCTCCTGGGGGCTGGGGAGGGAAAAACTGGCCTTTTTGTGATCTCCTCAGCCCCCAGGGGCACTCTATAAGCCTCCTGAAAGCTATGTATGTCATTTTTTGACAGAAAATGGGCTGTATTTTGCTTGTTTTTGCCCCCCCCCCGGCCCCAGGAGCACTCTACAAGCCTTCTAAAGGCTATGCATGCCCTTTTAAAACCAAACAATGGGCCTATTTTTGCAAAAAAAAAATGGGTTGCTTTGGGGAGGTCTGCAGAGTGCAAAAACTTTTTTTTATTTGTCTCTTCTAAATCTTGGTGCATCTTATATTCCAGTGCACCGTATACTCCTAAAAATACAGTATTTCAATTGAAGGTCTAATGTTGGTGCTGCTGAATTGTACATTGCCATCAGGCCTTGACATAAGCTATGAAAAACGGCTCGGGGTATAATAAAGACATTTCTCTCTCTGCTCTTTCAAAATACCCTAAGATTTTTCAAAACCAACTCTATTCAACATATCATACAACATTGTATTTTTGATCCTTATTAATGAAATGGGTTGAGAGAACAGGTAAAATACCATTCCTTGTCTATATCTGAAGTACTGTATTTCTACTTTAGAAGCTCTTCAGAGTGATCAAGTGTTAAACTACTTATAGAAATGCATGGTGAATGAAATAAGATTCACATCAATTTAGCTTTAGCGCCAGTGGAAATGAAAACTGAATAAACTGAAAATGAAAACCGAATAAACAAAAGTGGTCAATTCATTAAGGTGGGATCTTGATGAACTCTTTGAACATCTTCCAGATTGCTTAACAAGGGCTAGCACCTCTTTTTTATCTGGTAAGACTGAAAAATATTTTTTTTCACATTTTGAAATTTCTTCCTCCCTCCCTTCCTCTCAAGAGTTCTATCACAGCAAGACGCCTGTATGGACATTGATTGTTGGTCTATTAATAAAACTGGCTCATCCTGATTGATCTTTAATCCCAGGTCCAAGTCATTTTTAAGTTCTTGCTTATAGAAAATTCAATCTATGAATTTAGCAAATGTGAACTTAGTAAATAAAATGCCAATATTTACTCACATCGAATGCTAATTCTGTGTGTTTTTTTCACTTGTATAGTATATAAAATTACATGATCTTTAAATGATATTAATTTTGCAGTTTAGTTTTCCAATAAAAAAGATTTTACTGTGATTGTTCTCAAAATCAATGCCCTTTTTATGGATTATTAAAAAATCAAATTCCTTTTTTTCAGCACTGAACATTGAATACAAATTTGGCATGCCGCATGACCAGCTTTGTCAAGTGTTCAGATTTTGGAAAACAATAAGATTCATGTTGCTTTATTGACAAGCTGGTCCAGATGTTGGGAAATGTTCTGTGTTCAATGCTGCCCCCAAGTGAATTCAGTCAGAAAGAGGAAGTGGCATCTTAACTGCAATGTTTTTTTACAGTTGTTTATTCCTTGATATCTCTCCCTCCCTCCCCCCCTCTCTCTCTCTCTGTCTCTCTCTCTCTCTCCCTCCCTCCCTCCCTCCCTCCCTCTCTCTCCAATGTGACCCACTTAAATTGCAGAATCCACTCATCATCTTCTCAGCTCATTCTTCTTAGGACAGAAAAATACTGGAACAAAATGAACAGGAGGAAGACCTCAGGCAGTAGAATTTCAAGATGCATATTTTCAAGATGCAGAGAATAAAATGCTGAAGCAAATGTAGCTTTAAATGTGAGAGAAATCTGGACCATAGTGGCAGTTCAGGAGTAATTTGTGAAACTGTCAGCTTCTGTCATTTTTGTTCCTAATTTGTTAGAGGAAGAGGGAATGGAGGAATGCAGATCTTCAGTAGAATAATTTACATTTTTTTCTCCCTTTTGAACAGCAAAACCTCACATTATCATCAAGCATGACTGACTTTACAATAGCAAGAATTTTTGTATGTGGCATCTGCAGATTTATAATTCATAACTTAATTATTGTAAAATTAAAGTCATATATGGGTACAGAATGTGGCATAACATATCCCAGTGTATATATTTCCATTCTAAGACTCAGGATGCCTGCAACTTGTCATGCAAATCTTTTTCAGGGAAAACAACTCTATGTGGAGCACAGAAAAGAAGTAAGAAATAGTATGCCAAAGTAATTCAAGATGCAATTTTAAAAAAGGAAAAAGTTAGATAGCTAAATTGATTTTCATCAACACTATTCACTATAGTTCTGTATACTTTTCCATTCTTACACACCACTGTTAGTTCTATTATATATATAAATCAGGTGCCAACCAAAAAATCCACTAAATGTTTCAGTCTGTTCATAAACACATCTTTGGGTGGTGATCAATCACAGTTGCAGTGATTTTCCCTGCCACAGCAATTTCCCCTTCCACACCTTTTTTTTGTGTGCGCGCATGCGCAGTTAGTCTTGCATCCAGTCATGACCAAATCGGGTGCTGACCAAACTCCTGGAATGGATTACAGTGTGACTGGAGGTCCCACTGTATATGCTGCTTCATAGGTTGTCTTTCACTCTGTAAACGTTTCATCTTTTTTTAAAACTTCATCCATTCCCTCTATCTATGATCTTCTCATTTTCCCTCCCCTCTCAGTATATTTTTTCTTCATTCATGTACAGCCAGACCTTTCTTAATTTAACAAATCATCTGGAAAAGGATATGTTCACTAAATCTGAAGGTCCACTTTGCAAATGTGTAAAAGTCAATCTATACATTTGCAAAATTGAGAATTAGAAGGCCATTGGCCATTGAGTAGCAACTATACAACAATTAGCTACTTCTTTCGCCATGAATTGAGCTGAGAAAAGGTGATGTAGGCCTCCACTTTCAGCTGTGCCACTTAGCATCTAAAAAGCAAAAAAGTGTTCATCACAGGAGGATTCCAGAAAAATAAAAGCCAATTAACAAAAATAGAATTTGGCAGGCAGAATACACTTGCACAGTTCCCACAGTGCTGTTTTCTGACCAAGATTTGTACAAGCACACAAGATTGGAAAAATATAACATTGTCTCATGTGAATTGTTATAACTTCTATAAACACCATCATCTGAGTAATGCTAGATTTCGTCAAAGCAAGTGCAGCCAGAGGCAGCAATATCATGTGAGGGATTTCCCAGACTTTTTATTATGTAATCCACATTTTTTATTTTAGTTCTTATCTTCACATTTATGCTTTGACAAGCTGAACCCTACTGCCTTTTTTTCCCACGGAAACTCTGTCAAACCAATGATAGGTCATGACATTCTGTTTTATGCAAGTTTGTCTGAAATAAAGATCAATCTCTGTGAACTGCCATCACAGCAATCCACAACAGTGAAATTTCAATTTTTTTGAATTTCATACTTATACTCTTCTCTACTTCTCACTGCTTACTGTATCTAGCAGTGGGTAAAGTAAGGTAGAATTTAGACATAGCTCCACCAATGTTGCTATTTACTGCGCAAGGAAAATTAGCTAACTTTAATCACCAATCACAAAATTATTGCATCAATCTTCAGTGGAATGAAACGCTTATAATGTAGTAGCATAGATCACCCTGGAGGTAAAGTAGACAGAATATTAACAGTTTAAATAAATGCAGTAGATTAAATTATGGAAAAGTTCACTTGATATCTCATCTTCGCAATGGATTTATGACACCAGCACATCATCCTTTTTTCTTCCTCATTAGTCCAGATTCTACGGTTTTATTATTTCCCCAGTGTATCTCCACACCACTTTAATACTAGTATTGATTTGCATATTTTATATATCATTGGTAGGTTATAAGAACAACATATCTATTTTGAGCTTTGTACCCTCTTTTTTATTTTCAATATGTAATTGGACTGTTTGTTTTCCTCTTATTGAGTATAGTGAAGGGAAAGTACCAACCGCTTCATAAGTCACCAACCTCAATAGTAGAGTTTGAGTGTTTGTTTAATATAAAAGCTGCTCTAATGAAGGAGATGTGGATTGGAGAAGAAAGTTGAGGGAGATGACCGATACCTGAGACAACAAAGAAAAGCCTACAGAGAAAGCATCTGTTGGTTTTTCCCCTGCACAAAGAAATTCACAAATGAAGGCAAATATATACACACACATACATACATACATACATACACACACACACACACACACACACACACACACACACCTTAGGATAATGTTGCAGGATTCAATCTGGCTCAGTCACTAGGACCAGAGGTTTAGTCTTCTGAGCATTTGGACTCATGCTGGACCTATCCTCAGGGAACTTCTCTCTAGCAGAATGTGTTCTTCAGCATGAAAGCTCAGAATCTGGTCCCCATGACAGAACCAACAACTGATCTGATCCCAGTGATTGACCCAGATTGCAACAAAGACATTCCCCCAATTTGCTGTCCTCTCTGGCCTGTCCTCTCAATTCCTTGCCCAGGCAAAGAAGCTTGAGCGTCCCCCAAAGGAAAGAAAGGGGGCTACACCAGGGGTGAAATGCTACTGGTTCTGACCAGTTTGATAGATAGCAAAAAATGCTAAGGTTCATCCAAACCGTAGTAAAAAAAAAAAAAAAAAAGCTTTAAAATGGAAAAAAAAAGTTCCGAATACTCCGCTTGCCGTGCAATCATCAAAACCTTTTTTTTCTTTTTAAAGCATTTTTTACTATTGGTTTTGGCGAATAGGTAGTAAAAAATGCTTTAAAAAGAAAAAAGGAGAGGGTGTGATAATTGTGTGGCTCACAGCTGATCTGCACGATCGTTGGAACATTTTTTCACTTTTTAAAGCATTTTCCCCTACCTAGTTGCCCAAAGCAGCAGGAAAAAAATGCTTTTAAAAGTGGAAAAAAGTTGGCCATGCCCACCCCGCCACATGATCCCTGCCACCCCCACCAAGCCATGCCCACAGAACCAGTGGGAAAAATATTTAGATTTCATCACTGGACTGCACATAACGAATTGCTGATATCCCCACAGCTGAAGGTGGAAGGTTTATTGAGACCGTTGGTGCAAGAGCAGGAGAACTATCTCCAAAAAATTGCTTCCAGATCTATTGAACTCCTTGGTGAGATCTTTCATTTGGAATGTTACTTTGAGTTCTTGATTCAGACTGCTGCAACTCCAATGAGTCTGTTTTGTTTTCATTCCCTGTTCCTGAATGCTCAAAGGATTGAGGGGAATAAAATGCGGCAGGTTCTCTACATCTTTGGAAAGTCCAGTGTTTCCTTTTGGTGACTTGTTAATCTGCTCCCCATTTCTCTGTTTACAAACATCTCTGCCACTCAAACCTAGTTCTAGATTCACCATGCCAGTGAACCCTCTATCCATGTTAAGGAAAGGTGAGAGAAATAATGGAACAAATGAGGGGGAAGGACAAGTGATCAGATATTTGCTTGAGGATGGTGAGGCACTCAACACCAGGCAACTGCCTGCTACTTCAGCTGCTTTGCTACAGCACTATCTCTGGCTTTACCTCAGGAAATAAAGAATCCCACTTCCGCTGTCACTCCAGCTACTTCTTCCACCCCAACTTCCTTATCCAATAATTTGTTTGCTTGGAGGTCTGGAAAACATGTCTGGCCTATGACTATGGTTACAAGTATTGAGGTATGTTCTTAAGTGCAAAAGCGTTATACAGTAATGACATCGATTCACAGCTACCAATGGATATTAAATGCAGAGTGAATTGTGTTTTAACTGCTTTTCTTTCACAGCAACAGCTCAGATGTTGAGGAAATGGATTAGAATTTTTATAATGTGTACTGCCAACATGTGGCTTGTGGGGGAGGTGAGGCAGTTATAATTTATTTTTCTATTTAATGGGGGATAAAAAGTTTGCTGTTAAGAAACGAAGTCTAGCTGGTCACATAGTGGGGCATTGAATGAATGACAGCTTATGTTCAGCTGGGCAGCTGGAGAAGGCACTGGTTGGTACACACTGATTTCTGCCTTCTCTCAGCATCCCATGTTGGCTGCATAAAGCTAATGCATGGATAGCTTCCAAATAACAGGAGGGAATGAGTGATAGAATTGGATTGGGAACAATGCCATGTGGTTCTTAGTTTATTCATTAAAAGATAGAGGCATAAACCAATTCAATCTGAATCCAGTTTTATGGCAATAATTTTTTAGGTGTGTATATGTAACTTCAAGCCCCTGAAGTTTCTTTGGCAAGATTTCAGAAGTGGTTTGCTATTGCCTTGTTCCTAGGACTGACAGAGAACCCAAAGTCACCCAACTGTCTTTGACCTAAGATGGGACTAGAACTCATATTTTTCCAGATTTGGTACCGTAACCACTACACCAAACTGGCTGTCACCAATACCTTAACATATTAAACATTATAGCAAACATTGGATTATTTCAGTGATGTGCTGTGAAATTCTCTACTTTCCTATATGCTTACGATGGTCTTCAGTTGTAGTTGGCGGTTTTTTCATTCTGTCAAACTCTTTTGTAAGTAGCCCTTTTTATATAGAACATCAAGTTTAATGACTACTTTGGAAATCATAATGACAGTTTCCTTGTGTGCTTTCTGTTTTCCAGAGCTATTACTGAGACTTGAGAGGAAGCCAAAGCAGCTGTTTGCTAGATTTTTGATTACTGGAAATATGGTTCCCATTGAGAACCTGGAGCAAATTTTGGGTACACAATGAATAGTCAGCTATTCAGGTTTTCAAAAGCCTTTTGTATTATACAGAAATGGAGGTCTGATCCAAGACATTTTTCTTCTGAAATTATATTCCTTCTTATATAATACAAAGTATAACATGGCAAAGGCTAGTGTTGTTTTGGCACTTGAGACAGAAAATTTCACAACCGCTTCTTTCTCTGATGTTGTGTAAAGGGGAACCACACAATAATAATAAATGAAGAAACAATTAAATTGCTCGCTTTTCATCTCATCCAGTCCAAAATCTGAGACTACCTGAGGAGACACTAGCCTGACAGTTCAGACTACAATCTGTTGATATGTGTCATATACAGATGTCAGAGACCTACTGAGGGTTAGTATAAGATTTTACGTCAACAGATGTCTAGTCCTAAAGCAACTATGGTACAACAAGCTCTATATGAGCTTCACATTAACAGAACAATGTACATATTATTAAAAGAAAGACAAAAATGAGATAAATATTGCCAAAATTATTTTTCAGAACTGATGGAAAAATAAAATAGATAAACTCCTAGAAACCTTTGGTGGAAAGACAAAATATACTTGTAATTGTTTGGCTGATCATGAAAACCAACCTTCATATGGCATTTGCCTAAAACTATCCCATATAAAAACTTTGAGGACAAAGAAAAGTTCCATGCTGCTATTTTATATTAATAACATGGAGAAAATCTATGTAGTTGTCAGGAGTCAAAAATGACTTAATGGCACATAATCAATTCTGGGTCTCTGGAAAAGCCCAGAAATAGATTATGTCTTCCTCTACCACTTTCATGGGTAGAGGAAGAACTTCTATTGAATCAAGCCTGCAGACAAAGACTGAATTATCATTAATAAATCTTTTAAAAGTAGATTTAAGATTATTAGTTGTTCTTTCATTGTGATATTGCCTTGATAGACAAAGACTGCTTTATCCAATGGTGGGTGCTTTAGGAGAGAAACTGACAGAGCTGGAGTAGTTAAATGAGACATCAGTTTAGAATCCTTTCATAGCCATGAAAGAATGAGGTCCAACCTCCTTTGAATACTCTTGGTCCTTATATAATTTTTTTAGGTGCAAACTCAATCTGAGAAGATTTCTGTGTATAGGTTTTAGCATTCAGTCAATGTGGATCTGATTTTTCACACCTGATAGTGTTACTATTAACTAATATTGCCACATTTATAAAGGATTTCTACATGACATATCACCAGAAATACTTATGCTTGGATATGATTTATTAATTATTCTAATTAAGGCAACAAATACTTCAAACTGCTGTAAAAGGTGAATCACGGGTCAAATTTCACATCGCTTATAAAAGCAATAATATCTCTTTTTTCCAAAGATGTGCAATCAAAAATCTGTCATGACTCTTTTCTACTATATCAAGAGCAGGAATTGACTAATCTACCACAATCTCTCTATTCTGAAATGTGGATACGAAATTATCTCTTTCACATTTGAAAGGAAATAAATCCCACTCTTAAAATGAAAAGGTATTCTAAAAATGTCATAGAAAAAGATCGAACATCCATTTTACAAAATAACAATTCAGGACTCATAGTTATTCCATATTAGAAAGAAGGCATAGCTTCTTTGCCCATGAATAATCCTGTAGTGCTTTGTTTGTCCCATTTCTTAGACTATTTTTAATTTTTAAAATATTGGGAACTGAATTGTTATAAAGCCAAGCTCCAATCTCCATATTTACAAAGATTATTCTGGTTTCTAAGCCTCATAAATATTCTTAGAAAATAAAAATGGAGATGGCTACAATCCAGTATTTTTTGGAAGTATGCCTCCCTCTCTGAAAACAAAAAGCAGTGGGTTACTTGCAAATTTAGAATGGCTAATTTGTGACTTCACCATAATATCTTCACCATAGCAAATATTTTATGACCAGGCAATAATCACAACACTACGACCATATTCATAGTGTTGTCTTAAAATGGAATCTGCCTACAGGCCTAAAATAATTAAGCTCTTTTATACTGTTTGTTTGTTTGTTGTTTAATATTAATGGCCACTGAAACACAATGTAGGAGATTATGGGTGATTTACAACATTAAAAATCCACAACATAAAAATAATATGTACACAATGTCAAATATGTATACACTGTCTGAAAATTCTAGTCTGAACTAGGCCAGTTCAATACATTGATATTAATCCTAAATCCAAATGGGAACAGTATAACTTGGCATTCTTTTATCTCATTCAAGTGGCAACACTAATTTTTAACTTGCTTTCTTTTTAAATCTGTCTTCTGTGAGGGACATCTTTCAAGATGAAGCTTATAGTTTTGGATGGAACAATAAGCACCACCTGCTCTCTACCAAAAAGGTGATTCCCACCCCTATGCCTTGCATAATATTTTGATACTGCCTAGTGTTCTAAAAATCTTTGGTGACAATGAAATGGCTTTGGATTCACGATGATCAGGTATGCCTTCAAATAAAATTGATATTTATGTTTAATCTTTTTTTCTCTTTTGTCAAATCACCAGGATCTTAGAGGCAGAGGGGGTGGGGGAGATAGCTTGGAAGAATGTTATAATTTCCTCAGCTCATTATTTTTCATCTCCCATTCTCTGACATTGTAAGAAGCTTTTTCTGTGGTTATCTGATTGGCTTAAGGACAGCATTTTCTTTATGGAAAAAGATGGATGAGTTAATATTGTCTATGCCTTTCTGCTATCTCTTCTCAACATTTAATTCCATCTATTCTATATCATTATTCCTTGTCTTCATTTTATATGAAATGTCATAGCCCATTTGATGGAAATTTGCCACATATATTCCCCCATATAGGATCCATTTGGTTCCAATTTCATTATGACCTATTTCATAAAAAAGTTCCTTTGGCAATTTCTATAAAATGTGATACACTTCTCCTTGAAATAATATAATTTTATACATTTCATGCCAATTTCATACAAAATATTATGTGTTTGTTTTCCCATGCTAAATATTTGAAGGGTATAACTTCATTCCCACCCCCACCCCCTATCCTGGCTACTGAATTTGGATAAATTAGAATTATTTGTTTCTAAGGCAGAACAAAATATTGTATATCATACTATTTTTGAAACAAGGAATATAGAAATTTGGTAGCTGTTGCTGACTTCTAATTCTTAATTCTTAATAATTCCTTGCAACAATGGCCATCATATAATCTATTATCTGTCTTGTTCAACCAAATATATTGAAGTCGAGGTCCCTTCTGCACAATGAGTTTTCTCCACTGCTGAACTATAGTTCTTCTCATCTTTGCACTAGTTCAGATAGCAAACACAGATCCTCAATTTAAGACATCTACTTTTTAGGTGATTCACATGAGGTGTAACACCTAATTCCTCAATTGTACAACACTGGAAAGGGAGCCAATGTTGTGTAGTGGCTAAGCAGCAGGCTAAAAACCAAACGAAGATGGGATTAA